>NC_054707.1:84473811-84551530 GCF_016097555.1 Gigantopelta aegis | reverse complement strand
GTTAAAGTTTTATTTCTATCAGGTATTTGTCAGGGCCCAGTGTTCCAGGCTTAAACCCATGTTTTTATTTCTATCAGGTATTTGTCTGGGCCCAGTGTTCCATGCTTAAGACCATGTTTTTACTTCTATCAGGTATTTGTCGAGGCCCAGTGTTCCAGGCTTAAGACCATGTTTTTATTTCTATCAGGTATTTGTCAGGGCCCAGTGTTCCCGGCTTAAAACAATGTTTTTATTTCTATCAGGTATATGTCAGGGCCCAGTGTTCCGGGCTTAAAACAATGTTTTTATTTCTATCAGGTATATGTCAGGCCCAGTGTTCCTGGCTTAAGACCATGTTTTTATTTCTATCAGGTATTTGTCAGGCCCAGTGTTCCAGGCTTAAGACCATGTTTTTATTTCTATCAGGTATTTGTCAGGGCCCAGTGTTCCAGGCTTAAGACCATGTTTTTATTTCTATCAGGTATTTGTCTGGGCCCAGTGTTCCATGCTTAAGACCATGTTTTTACTTCTATCAGGTATTTGTCGAGGCCCAGTGTTCCAGGCTTAAGACAATGTTTTTATTTCTATCAGGTATTTGTCAGGGCCCAGTGTACCAGGCTTAAGACCATGTTTTTATTTCTATCAGTATTTGTCGGGGCCCAGTGTTCCAGGCTTAAGACCATGGTTTAACTTCTATCAGGTATTTGTCGAGGCCCAGTGTTCCAGGCTTAAGACCATGGTTTAACTTCTATCAAGTATTTCTCGAGGCCCAGTGGTTCCAGGCTTAAGACCATGTTTTATTTCTATCAGGTATTGTCGGGGCCCAGTGTTTCCTGGCTTCAAATACAGATCTTTCAAGGGAGCCAGTGCAGCCTCTGTGACCTACAAACCATTGTCGGGGCAACCAGTGACCTTCTCCTCGTACTATAACGGAGGTGGCCAGTTCACTTTGTACGGAGAAGGAGACAGTGATCAGACAGTAGAAATCCTCGCATGGTACAACAGTCTTCCTGGTACGCCGGCGGCCATCGTGAAGTCAAAGTCGTCGGGGACAACGGGCTAGCCATTCTCACAGGGATACATCCCAATACGACAGCAGCCTACTGGCACGAGATGATCCGTGCATTCAACGATTTGTCGACACACTTGACAAATGGGACGCAGAGAGGATCGACTGTTTTAACTGACCTTCTGAGACGCTTGAGAATAACCGTGAACTTTTGATGAGGTGTCTTTTATAAAGTATTTTATAAACGCATCTGTACTGCGGTCGGAGAACATGAGCCGTTCGTGGTGTTGAGAAACTTAAGCTAGACTCGTCACTGGCTTTTTGTGCTTAAGTTAAATGGATCTGAAAGTTAACAAGTGAATTTAACCTATAAACTGAATGCATCCCAAGAATTTTTAAATCAAATAACATTGCCATGAATGTATCATAAATTAGTTTCTAGTAAGAACATGGATTGGTTATAGCCATTCAGACTAACCAATCAAGAAATTACTAATCTTGTGATAGGTAATGAATATTCTCATTGGTTTTTCAGTGGGATAGCAATTTGTGGTACTGTTATGGAGGACAATCTCATCTCAGTCAGGGCTGTTACATAAGTTGATGTTTGTTCAGTATGTCTTTGTTGGGAACACATATTTAATGTTTGTTTTTTATGTTTTTGCCGTTTTAGGTGTTATATTTTATAGAAATATATGTATATACAAATGTAAAATGTGTTTTTCTGTTTGCAAAGTAATTTTGTGCATTTTGAGTAATTTTGCAATAAACAAGGCATCGGAAATGTTGCAAAACCACTCACAATCCTGTTCCTGTATGCTAAATATCATGAATACAGCGCTCTACCTAGCATTAGAAAAATAGGAGTCATTGCACCACCATTTTTGTATGGTGGCAGTGTACAGTTAGCTCCCTTATGTACCCAGACACGCAAAGAGTTCGCTTTTGGGTTTGCTCAGATCCATGTTTGAAGGATACATGTAATTATTTGGAATAGGAAGTAAATTCTTGAGCTTAGTGATAGCCAAGGAGTTACTTTTAAAAACGACAATTGGTTTGTCACCAACAGTGCAAATGGTTTAGCTGTAGTGAGGCTTGGTATTCATACAGATGATACACCAGGTTTTCCTTGTGACAAAAATGGAGCGCATAAATTTTGGGTAATTTTCAAACAGGCTGATTTTGTTAAAAAAATTAATAACTAAACTTTTATTCAAATGAGGGTTTTTGTAAGGTTTGATGAGAACAGTTTTCCATAAATATGTGTGATATCGGCCAACTCCCCGGTTTGGGTGTGGTTTGTGTGAGTGTGAACATTTCATAAATATATGTTGATATCGGCCAACTCCCGGTTGGGTGTGGTTTGGGTTGGGTGTTGGTTTGTATGAGTGTGAACATTGTCATAAAATATGTGTGATATCGGGTTGGGTGTGGTTTGTATGAGTTGTGAACATTGTCATAAATTATGTGTGATATCGGCCAACTCCCGGTTTGGGGTGATTTTATGAATGTTATGAGTGTGAACATTGTCATAAATATATGTGTGATATCGGCCAACTCCCGGTGGGGTGTGTCATAAATATATGGTGATTGGGTGGGTGGTGTGTGGTGGGTTGGTGTTTTTGTACGAGTGTGAACATTGTCATAAATATATGTGTGATATCGGCCAACTCCCGGTTGGGTGTGGTTTGGGTTGGGTGTGGTTTGGGTTGGTTTGGGTTGGGTGTGGTCTGGGTTGGGTGTGGTTTGGGTCGGGTTGGGTGTGGTGGGTGTGGTTTGTATGAGTGGGTTGGGTGTGGTCTGGGTCGGGTGTGGTCTGGGTTGGGTGTGGTTTGTATGAGTGGGTTGGGTGTGGTTTGTATGAGTGGGTTGGGTTGGGTGTGGTCTGGGTTGGGTGTGGTCTTGTCTGGGTTGGGTGTGGTCTGGGTTGGGTGTGGTCTGGATTGGGTGTGGTTTGTATGGGTGTGGTGGGTGTGGTTTGTACGAGTGTGGTGAGTGTGGTTTGGGTTGGGTGTGGTTTGTATGAGTGTGGTGGGTGTGGTTTGTATGAGTGGGTTGGGTTGGGTGTGGTTTGGGTTGGGAGTGGGTTGGGTTGTGTGTGGTTTGGGTTGGGTGTGGTTTGTATGGTTGGGTTGGGTGTGGTTTGTATGAGTGGGTTGGGTTGGGTGTGGTTTTGTATGAGTGGGTTGGGTTGGGTGTTGGGTGTGGTTTGGGTTGGGTGTGGTTTGTATGAGTGGGTTGGGTGTGGTTTGGGTTGGGTGTGGTTTGTATGAGTGGGTTGGGTTGGGTGTGTTTGTATGAGTGTGGTGTGTGTGGTTTGGGTTGAGTGTGGTCGGTGTTGTTTGGGGTGGGTGTGGTGGGTGTGGTTTGTACGAGTGTGGTGGGTGTGGTTTGTATGAGTGTGAACATTGTCATAAATATTTGTGTGATATCGGCCAACTCCGGTGGGTGTGGTTTGGGTTGGGTGTGGTTTGGGTCGGGTTGGGTGTGGTTTGTATGAGTGGGTTGGGTTGGGTGTGGTCTGGGTCGGTGTGGTCTGGGTTGGTGTGGTCCTGGTTGGGTGTGGTTTGTATGAGTGGGTTGGTTTGGGTTGGGTGTGGTTTGTATGAGTGGGTTGGGTTGGGTGTGGTTTGTGTTGGGTGTGGTTTGTATGAGTGGGTTGGGTTGGGTTTGGTTTGTGTTGGGTGTGGTTTGTATAGTGGGTTGGGTTGGGTGTGTTTGTAGGAGTGGGTTGGGTTGGGTGTGGTCTGGTTTGGGTGTGGTTTGTATGAGTGGGTTGGTTGGGTTGGGTCTGGTCTGGGTTGGTTGGGTGTGGTCTGGGTTGGTTGGGTGTGGCTGGGTTGGGTTGGTCTGTGTTGGTGTGGTTGGGTTGGGTTGGGTTGGTGTGGTGTGGGTTGGGTTGGGTGTGGTTGGGTTGGTGTGGGTGTGGTTGGGTGTGGTCTGGGTTGGGTCTGGGTTTGGTGTGGTCTGGGTTGGGTGTGGGTGTGGTTGGGTTGGTTGGGTCTGGTCTGGGTTTGGGTTGGGTGTGGGTGTGGGTTTGGGTTGGGTTGGGTTGGGTTGGTGTGGTCTGGTTGGGTGTGAACATTGTCAAAATCTTGCAGTTTGGACACATTATAATGATGGGCGGGACTTAGCTCGGTGGTAAGCAATCGCTTGATGCACAGTCGGTTTGGGATCGATCCCCTTCCCATTGGGCTATTTTTCATTCTAGCCAGTGCACCACAACTGGTATATCAAAGGCTCTGGTATGCGCTATCCTGTCTGTTGGATGGTGCATATAAAAATTTCTATAGACATTACCTGTCCTCAAACAAGTGCACCTCCCCCCCCCCCCCCACGCAAGTGGTCTGGTCCGAACATCCCAACAGCCAATGGGATGGCCTAAATTCTTCTACTGCATACTGCTCTCTAGTTCCGGTCACATGACTGTAACTTTCTTCTTTTTCTCTTCGCTAAAGGGTCTGGACGTCTTTTGCTTTGGCTCTGTTTGGAGTCAACTTTTTTTATAAGACCTTTGGTTTTGTATTCGTGTTTGGGTGAAATGTTTTTCACCTTAATTTTCGTTAGCTTTCTTTAGCTTTCGTATGTTTCTTTTCGCGTATTTCGCTTGACTTTCTCAAGTGTTAATTTACCATGAATGTTGTTATATTGGCCCGTTTGTCGTGTCGGACGCCATTTGCAAAATGGCGTCTTTGTTGACCGGCTTGTGTTTGTGTCATGGATTCTTTTCTTTCTCTTTCACAGATTGAAAACTTATTATCATGTCAGATGTTAATGTTCAGCGACAGGTACGACGTGCCTATGCTGTAAGAAGTTCACTTGCAGGCGGCGACCCTCATGAATTATGTCCGGGTTGCCGTGTTCCTTGTAGCCTCTCTTCGAGATGCGACCTGTGTTCGGGCCTGTCTCTACTGTCGAGTTCGCGCGCTTACTTGAAGGTGGTGTCGGCGAGAGCCAAGAAAGTGAATCTTCGCCGTCAATTGCGGACTCCGTAGCAGATGTATTACGTTCGATGCTACCCACTATGCTGAAAGAGACTATGGCATCAATGGCGGCCTTACCAGAACCGGCGGGTTTGGGGCCAGGTCCGGTTCAAGTCCCCTCTTCGGGGGGTGCGGCTCCAGGACGCAAGACTTCACATGACAGGCCTGCGGTTCCTACGCAGCCCTCTGACAAGCCTACTCAATCAGTTAAGACGTTCCACGGCCTCCAAGGATCACCGATCTTCAGCGGGGAAGTCATCTTCGGCGCAGCGGAGCCGGGCTCGTAGCCGTTCCCCACGACCTGCACGTCTCCCTACGGGTTCCGTGGATCGGCAGCGCAGACCTTCTATTGAGTCTTCAGAGGGTTCTCGACGGGACCGTCCACGGTCCGGTTCACCAGTGACTTCTGTTTCGGCGGATCGATTAGCCTGTGCTCGAGTGCTTCGAGACTTTGGAGATGCAGCGCCTACAGCGGTTTCCGTCATTGATGAGACTGAATCTCCTGACCATATGAATATGAGGGATTGCTTGGCGGCCGTCTATGACATGTTGCCGTCCTTGCCACATCCACCAACGCCGTCCAAGAAGGGACCGACACCGATGATAGCGACTGATGTCCCTCCGGAAGATGTGGTGATCCGTTCCTTGGCAGCCGGTACACTCGTATCTGAGGTGGCGACAGATTTAGACCGCACTTTTAAAGACACAGCATCTTTTGTCGCCTTCCCGTCTTGGGGTCACCGTATGTATCCGGTGTTTGACATGCCCTTTACAGATGTAGCTCCGTCTTTGGATGAAGATGTTCACCGTCTTGGGAAGTCGTCAACCGTGGATTTGACGGACAAACAAGTACAAGCCATGGATACTGCCCAGAGACGTTGGTTGTTTGTGTTATCTTACTTGGACGTTTTCCTTGCGGCGATGGCCACCCAGGCAAAAGATGCACGGTGCTACGCGCTGTTCCAGCAATCGGCGCAGATGCTAGCTTTCCTGACGTCTTCGGTGACTTCGATGTCCTCGATGTTGATGCAATACCGTCGCCAGGCTTATCTGAAAAAATCCACTTTGGATTTCCAGCATAAGAAGGAGCTGTTAGCTCAACCGTGGTCCGCAACGAAGCTGTTTGCAGGCAAAGTTTCTGAGGTGGTGAAGGCCAATGATAAGGACCAACAGTCGACAGCAACTGTCAAAGCGTTGCAACTTATTTCGACATTGGAATCTACGAAGCGAAAGTCTACATTCACACCACAACCACCATCTAAGCGCTGGAGAGGTTCCTTTCGAGGTCAACCTTCTCGACGGTTTCTGGTCAGACGACCATCCGGTCTGCCAGCTCGGACCCAGGGGAAGCCTGGTCGACGTTGACGCCAGCCAACAGATCGTGGACTGCTCAGATTGCTTCAACCTACGCCCGCCCCTATTTTTGAACCAGAACAGCGATTCGGTTTTGACGCTTCCGGTGTGTACCACACCGGTCGGAAGATCCATGGTCGGAAGTCGACTTCGCCATTATTGGCGAAACTGGCAGACACTTTGCCAAGATCCGTTTGTCACGTCGATCTTGAAGACAGGGTATCGTCTGCAATTGTCTGCCATCCCTCCATTGACCACTTCACCTCGAGAACCGCGGCATTCCGTTGCGCAAGTCAAGGTTCTACAGGAGTCCGTCAACAAGCTGGTGGAGAAGGGAGCCGTTCGCAGCATTTCGGAAGTACACTTAACACCCGGCTTTTACTCGGACATCTTTCTCGTACCAAAGAAAGATTCTCCGGAGCTGCGAATGATTCACAACTTGGCGGTCTTCAACGACCACTACCTGTCTCCTCCTCCGACCTTCAAGATGTTAACGTTGCGAGATGTCATAGCCGTGATCAGACCGGGGGATTGGCTTGCCTCGCTGGATCTCAAGGACGCCTACCTGCACGTTCCGATGCATGCCGATTTCCATCACTACCTGCGGTTTGTGCTACAGGGTCGGCATTACGAATGGACAGTCCTGCCCTTTGGGATATCCATAGCGCCATGGCTGTTCACCAGAATCACGACTCCGATGTCACGCTTCCTGCATCACAGAGGTATATCCTTTTACCCATACCTCAACGATTGCCTGATGAGGAGTCACAGCAAGACAGGGCTGACTGCACATGTTGCCTTCATCATGGACTTTCTCAAGCAGCTGGGTTGGATTATCAACATCGAGAAATCTCGACTGGCTCCCACGCAGTCTCTACAGTTCATAGGCGCTTGGCTTCGACCCGACCTGGGCCTCGTTCAAGTTCCTTTAGACCATTGGGAGAAGATCCAGACCATGATTGCCATAGCCCTCACCGCTCCAATGACCTACCGCGGTTGGCAGAGTCTCCTGGGTCTCCTCACTTCCGCCCAGGATTTGACACTCAGAGGTCGTCTCCAGTTGCGGCGCTTGCAGATGTTTCTCAACCCGTTTGTTCGTTTCAACAATCCGGACTTGATCATCTCACTCCCGGACGATCTACGCTCCAGCCTGCAGTGGTGGCAGCTCCGATCGAACGTCTTAGAAGGTGTCTCTATGCGGGCCTTCATAGCCACTCATCACCTGTTCGTCGACGCGTCATTGGAAGGTTGGGGAGCCCATCTAAGCAACCAGACTACTTCAGGGCTGTGGTCTCCCGGCGAACTCGGACTCCACATCAACCTGTTAGAGTTGTTGGCAGTCTATTACGCTATCCTTCATTGGCGACAGATGTTGACGGAAGCCTCTCTCATGGTGGCCACAGACAGTACGACCACGGCGGCTTACATCAATCGTCAGGGCGGAACTCACTCCAGCAGTCTGCTGCAGTTGACTTATCGTCTCTACAAGCTGGTCGACGAAATTCCATTGCAACTTCGGGCTCGTCATATTCCAGGGGTTTCCAATGTACTAGCCGACACATTATCCCGACCGTCGTCTCCACAGCCGACGGAGTGGATGCTCCATCCGGAAGCGTTTCGATGGGTGTGCGACAGACTTTGGACACCAAACATCGATCTTTTCGCCACACGATTCAACCATCAGCTGAGGGTTTACGTGTCTCCGGTGCCGGATCCCGAAGCTCTGGGGATCTCGACGCATTGGCCATCAGCTGGGAACAGATGGACGCGTACGCTTTTCCTCCACCAATCCTCCTTCCAAGGGTGCTTCAGAGGTTTCAGCTGTACCATTGTCGCCTGTTGCTCATTGCTCCGATGTGGCCATCCAGGATGTGGTATCCAGATCTAATACGTCTTGCCGATCCACATCCTTTACCGCTGCCAGACTGGGATCATCTGTTGCTGCATCCCACGTCAAGACTATACCATCCACGTCCGCAGTTGTTCCAACTGCACGCGTGGACTTTATCTCCAAGAGTTTGAGGAAGAAAGGTTTTTCTTCACAGTCTACGGCGGCCATTTTGAAAGCGCACAGATCATCTACTACTGCGGCTTACAATGTCATATGGCTTTGCTTTCACCGATGGTGTGTCCGGAAAAAACTCAAACCTCAGACGATCCAGATACCTCGTCTTGCTGATTTTTTGCTGTATCTGCGGACCACTTTACGATTGAAGGGGTCTACCATCGCTGGGTACGTTTCGGTCATCGCTACTGTTCGTGATGTCACTACTGGAACGAAGTTATCGGGTATTCCTGAGATCCATAAGATGATCAAAGGGTTTCGCCTTTAAGATCAAGTACACCGGTTTCGGCCACCAAGATGGGACTTGAATCTGGTGTTACGAGCGTTATCAACCGCACCTTATGAGCCGATCGAGTCCTCTTCCCTGCAAGATTTGACACGGAAGACGGTGTTTTTACTCGGTTTCGCCACGGCTGCTCGTGTCTCAGAACTTCATGCTCTTGATGTAGACTTGGTACGTTTTCACTGAGATCGGCGTGCAGTCAACTTGGGGTTACTCATGAACTTTGTTGCAAAGAATCAGTTACCAGACCAAGCGCCTCGCTCGTATGTTGTGCAGGCCCTCTCCTCTATCGTTGGTCCAGCGGACGTTGAGGACTTGGCGTTGTGCCCTGTTAGAGCCCTGCACCAGTACATCGAGAGGACCAGATCTTTTCGACAACATTGTAAAAGACTTTTCCTCTCCTGTAACCAGAGTCGGTTGAGGGATATTACCAAGAACACGGTGGCCACCTGGATCCGGTCGTCTATCCTGACCGCCTATCAGAAGGAGGGTTTACCTGCTCCATCTGCTTCCAATCCGCATGAATTCCGTGCCTTGGCTGCCACGATGTCCCTGCACTGCAACACATCCATTCAGCACATCATCACTGGCTGTTTCTGGGCTACGGACTCCATCTTCGCCAACTATTATCTGAGGGATGTTTCCACAGAAGACGTTGAGGGGTTCCATCATCTGGGTCCGGTTGTTGCTGCACAGACTCTGTTGAATACAAGCCGTCCTCGTCGCCGTTGATGTCTGTCTGATTCTGGGCTGTATACCGAGATGTCCACCGAATCGACAGGTGAGGATTGCTTAGACTTTTGTTCTTTTGCACAGTTCACGCACTGGTGCCGGAACTTTTGTCTCGATAACCTTTACCCTGCACTGCATGTGGTTATTTGTTGTCGTTATTGAACTAACAGTTCTTTGGTGTACTAGACAGAAAACACTCGGGGGGCTTGTTCTGTTCAATGTTCTGACGGATGCACCTCATTAGGTTGTCGCTTGTTATTGAAAAACTATAACACTTCAATACGTGAGGGTTACCTAACACCTGCATCCCTGGTGGCTACGTCTTCCCACCCTGTCAGAACCAGCATGAGATGTGGCTTCCGCCTCCTGGTCCATGTGTTCTAGGAGCCGTACCTGCCACTGCTGACGGATGTCACCATTCTGGTTGTTGTTACTAACATCACCTGCATTGGTCTGTGACGGGCATCCCTAAGATGAGGGCTTACCAAGGTTGGCCTTATTCTTCCACTAGTCAGCCTCTTTCCAGTTGGGGAGTTTTCACAAGCATCTACGGATCTCGGCACCCACCACCATCTGTTGAATGCTGCACTTGTTTGAGGACAGGTAATGTCTATAGAAATGGAGAAAACTTGAAGTGTTTTCTCTTTTATAGATACATTACCTGTCCTCAAGATTCATCCCGCCCGGGCCTCCCCGCTTCCTGTTCTCCGTGCGATGCGCTCAGGGAAAAAGAAGGAAGTTACAGTCATGTGACCGGAACTAGAGAGCAGTATGCAGTAGAAGAATTTAGGCCATCCCATTGGCTGTTGGGATGTTTGGACCAGACCACTTGCGTGGGGGGGAGGTGCACTTGTTTGAGGACAGGTAATGTATCTATAAAAGAGAAAACACTCAAGTTTTCTCCAATCCCTTGCTACTACTCGAAAAAAGTAGCCCATGAAGTGGTAACAGCGGGTTTCCTCTCACAATAGCGGTGTGGTCCTTAACCATATGTCAGACACCATATAACCGTATATAAAATGTGTTAAGTGTGTTGTTAAATAAAACATTTACTTCCTTCCATTATGATGAAAGTAACACAAACATTTAATTAAAAATATTTAAAAGAAGTCGTCTTTATACATGTAATTATGACCCTTTTTGTAATTTCTTTGAGACTAAAAATACCTGTATCTTTCTTTATTTTAAACTATAGGGGGGCATTTAGGATGCCATGGGCTGGTTTGCATAACTCTCAGCTGAAGATTCACAAATAACTGTGGTCTTCTACCTTAAGGTGTTTAGAATTTTTTTGCATCTGTAGTGTTTTCCACTGCTATTTTTAGCTTCACCAGTGTCATTTGATGAATCCACTGGACAAAAATTGATTACTTCATGGGGAAATGGTTGGTGTCATTTCGTTTCAAGAGGAATAAGGTTTCTAAAAAAAACCCCAGCTCTTCAGAAAACATTGTGGTTACCATTTTATGGTACCAGTATACAGTTAGCTCCCTTGTATACCCAGGCATACAAAGAGTTTGTTTGTTGGTTTTACACAGATCCATGTTTGAAGGCTAATTATTTGGAATAGGAAGTAAATTTGTAAGCTTAGTGATAGCCAAGGAGTTACTTTTAAAAATGACAGTTGGTTTGTCACCAGCAGTGCAAACAGTTTAGATGTAATGAGGCTTGGTATTCATACACTGGATTTCCGTGTAAAAAACGTGGGGCGTGATCATTTTGGGTACTTTTCAAACAAACTGATTTTGTGAAAAATTTAATAGCTAAACCTTTATTCAAATGAGGGTTTTTGTAAAGTTTGATGAGCAAAGTTTCCATAAATATATGTGTGATATCCGCCAACTTCTGCTTGGGTGTGGTTTGTATGGGTGTGAACATTGTCAAAAATGTGCCCAAAATCTTGCAGTTTGGACACAGACATTTAACTAAAAATATTTAAAATAAGTCCTATTTATAATTATGACCCTTTTTGTCATTTTCTTGAGACTAAAAATACCTGTATCTTTCTTTATTTTTAAACCAGGTGGGCATAAATCTCAGCGTAAGATTCACAAATAACTGTGGTCGTCTACCTACATGTATGTCATATCATGAATACCACATTTTACCTAGCATTAGAAAAATAGGAGTCATTGCACCATCCTATTACTGTATGTCAAATTTCATGAATACAGCATTTTACCTACATGTAGCATAAGAAAAATAGGAGTCATTGCACCATCCTATTACTGTATGTTAAATTTCATGAATACAGCATTTTACCTACATGTAGCATAAGAAAAATAGGAGTCATTGCACCATCCTATTACTGTATGTCAAATTTCATGAATACAGCATTTTACCTACATGTAGCATTAGAAAAATAGGAGTCATTGCACCATCCTATTACTGTATGTCAAATTTCATGAATACAGCATTTTACCTACATGTAGCATAAGAAAAATAGGAGTCATTGCACCATCCTATTACTGTATGTTAAATTTCATGAATACAGCATTTTACCTACATGTAGCATTAGAAAAATAGGAGTCATTGCACCATCCTATTACTGTATGTTAAATTTCATGAATACAGCATTTTACCTACATGTAGCATTAGAAAAATAGGAGTCATTGCACCATCCTATTACTGTATGTTAAATATCATGAATACAGCATTTTACCTACATGTAGCATTAAAAAAATAGGAGTCATTGCATCATCCTATTACTGTATGTTACATTTTATGAATACAGCATTCTACCTAGTATCTGAAAACTGGGAGTCATCATGATTAACAGGTTGTTATTTTGGGAGTCATATATTCCCCTCCCACCTGTTTGAAGTGTTATTTTTAATGACGTTTTAATTCATCATCCACAAACTAAAGCATATTTATTTGAAAACTTTTCGGGGAACATACCCCCAAAACCCTAAAATCTCCCACGATTTCAGTCTGTTTCGACCGTGTCTGTCAATATCCTCCGACTCGGTCTTCTGAGCTATCCACACCTATCTCAACTTCATCCATGGGTGCAGTCTATGTACTTCCCTGCACCCAACTTCATCCATGGGTGCAGTCTATGTACTTCCCTGCACCCACCTGCATCCTCATGCTCTGCCACTAATTAAGCTGGTCAGACCCATGGCACTAATGACCGCCAGTAGGAGGGGAATGTAGGTGGTTAAAGTGCCAGCAGTAACTACTGAACACACTCTGAAGTGGTCAGATTACGCCCACAGCTAAAGCTGATGGAAAACGGCAGGTGTGTGGCAAACGTGTCAGTTGGAGAGACAAGGACTGGGATGTGGAGGTGGACCGTGAAAGAAGTTAAAAGATGGGAGGAGCTGCCAGATCGGGAAAAAATTAGATGGAATTCAAAGGAGAGAAAGGAAAAGGGTCGGTGAGATACAAAACGAAAAAAATGTATCCGGTTTAAAAAAGACTCATGAGGGGATAATAAAAATGTATCCGGTTTAAGAATAAAACCACGAAACTGCCATAAGTAATTAAACTGAATACCCTGATATGATACCTTTTGAGATTTCAGTAAATAAACTTGGATTTGTATCGTATATTTTATTTTTGTTAGAAGCCTTCCTAAAAAAATACTCTTGGCACATTTGTGAATACTGTATTATAATACCACACCAGAGTGTGTGTAGATCACAGTATAAAAATACTCAATGCCCAATCATAACTGATAACAAAGTGTGAAAAGCAAAACATAATTAAAAATAAATTGCAACAAAAAATTTGAATATTCAGTGACTTTTAATATCACTGTACACAGTGACACAATTGTTTTTCCTCAATTGTTTGGCATGAATACTTGGTTATATTGTTCTCCACATTTGTGAAAATCTAACAAGACGATCCTGTAGCAACACAAAATATCACAAATACTTGTTTCCGGCTGCTTTAGACTGCCTGCAATATTAACAATAATAGCTTTTATTTACATACGAAATACATGTATACGTTACAAAATAACACTGGTTTCGATACAATCCCCAAACCAAATTAATTAAAAAACAAAAATTAACATGACATTTCTAATATTCTCTTTTCAAAACGATGCTTCACAAAAATTCAATTTGTTTTCAATGTTTGTATTTTATTTTCTAGATCAACATTTTAGCATTAGGCTACCATTCCATTGGTGCAGTTCTAACTGTGCAGCTATCTCTGTGCAGTTCTAACTGTGCAGCTATCTCTGTGCAGTTCTAACTGCAGCTATCTCTGTTGCCGGAACGGGACGTAGCCCAGTGGTAAACCGCTTGCTTGATGCGCGATAGGTTTGGGATTGATCCCCGTCGGTGGTCCCATTGGGCTATTTCTCATTCCAGCCAGTGCACCACGACTGGTATATCAAAGACCGAGGTATGTGCTATCCTGTCTGTAGAATGGTGTTGTTAAAAAAAAAAAAAAAATCTCTGTCGCCAGGTGGTAAACATGGAATCATTTGACTTACATTGATGTCTTTCCACTGACATGAATGCTAGGCGTGTGACCACGTATCTCTTTATTTGCAGCTGTGGCTTGAACTGTAAGGGGAATGCTTGAAATGACCTCATTTGTGAGATTACGCTTGATTACCCAAAAGAAACATGGAGGCTTAATTAATGACGTCACATGGAAGGCAGCACATTTTATGAACGGCTAAAGTGTAATGTGCAAGTCGCGTGGGTAGAAACACTAAGCAGCTAGTACTGCAGCAATGACCGTGCTAAAGAAAAGGTAGCCTTACTGTCTTACAGATCTTATATCTCGATACATATTGATCATGACGTGGATATGGCTGATATGTACTGTATTGTTACACCCCTTACTGTGTGGTCACGCTATTGTATTGTTACACCCCTTACTGTGTGGTCACACTATTGTATTGTTACACCCCTAACCGTATGGTCACACTATTGTATTGTTACACCCCTTACTGTGTGGTCACACCCCTAACTATGGTCACGCTGTTGTATTGTTACACCCCTTACTGTGTGGTCATGCTGTTGTATTGTTACACCCCTTACTGTGTGGTCACGCTATTGTATTGTTACACCCCTAACCGTTTGGTCACACTATTGTATTGTTACACCCCTTACTGTGTGGTCACACTATTGTATTGTTACACCCCTAACTGTATGGTCACACTATTGTATTGTTACACCCCTAACTGTATGGTCACATTGTTGTATTGTTACACCCCTTACTGTGTGGTCACGCTGTTGTATTGTTACACCCCTTACTGTGTGGTCACGCTGTTGTATTGTTACACCCCTAACTGTGGTCATGCTGTTGTATTGTTACACCCCTTACTGTGTGGTCACGCTTTTGTATTGTAACACCCCTTACTGTGTGGTCACACTATTGTATTGTTACACCCCTTACTGTGTGGTCACACTATTGTATTGTTACACCCCTAACTGTGTGGTCACGCTGTTGTATTGTTACACCCCTTACTGTGTGGTCACGCTGTTGTATTGTTACACCCCTTACTGTGTGGTCACGCTGTTGTATTGTTACACCCCTAACTGTGTGGTCACGCTGTTGTATTGTTACACCCCTAACTGTGTGGTCACGCTGTTGTATTGTTACACCCCTTACTGTGTGGTCACGCTGTTGTATTGTAACACCCCTTACTGTGTGGTCACACTATTGTATTGTTACACCCCTTACTGTGTGGTCACGCTGTTGTATTGTTACACCCCTTACTGTGTGGTCACGCTGTTGTATTGTTACACCCCTAACTGTGTGGTCACGCTGTTGTATTGTTACACCCCTAACTATGGTCACGCTGTTGTATTGTTACACCCCTTACTGTGTGGTCACGCTGTTGTATTGTTACACCCCTTACTGTGTGGTCACGCTATTGTATTGTTACACCCCTTACTGTGTGGTCACACTATTGTATTGTTACACCCCTTACTGTGTGGTCACACTATTGTATTGTTACACCCCTTACTGTGTGGTCACGCTGTTGTATTGTTACACCCATTACTGTGTGGTCACGCTGTTGTATAGTTACACCCCTAACTATGGTCACGCTGTTGTTACACCCCTTACTGTGTGGTCACGCTGTTGTATTGTTACACCCACGCTGTTGTATTGTTACACCCCTAACTGTGTGGTCACGCTGTTGTATTGTTACACCCACGCTGTTGTATTGTTACACCCCTAACTGTGTGGTCACACTATTGTATTGTTACACCCCTTACTGTGTGGTCACGCTGTTGTATTGTTACACCCATTACTGTGTGGTCACGCTGTTGTATTGTTACACCCCTAACTATGGTCACGCTGTTGTATTGTTACACCCCTTACTGTGTGGTCACGCTATTGTATTGTTACACCCCTTTCTGTGTGGTCACACTATTGTATTGTTACACCCCTAACTGTATGATCATGCTGTTGTATTGTTACACCCCTAACTTTATGGTCACGCTGTTGTATTGTTACACCCCTAACTGTGTGGTCACGCTGTTGTATTGTTACACCCCTAACTGGTCACGCTGTTGTATTGTTACACCCCTTACTGTGTGGTCACGCTGTTGTATTGTTATACCCCTTACTGTGTGGTCACGCTGTTGTATTGTTACACCCCTTACTGTGTGGTCACGCTGTTGTATTGTTACACCCCTTACTGTGTGGTCACGCTGTTGTATTGTTACACCCCTTACTGTGTGGTCACGCTGTTGTATTGTTACACCCCTAACTGTGTGGTCACGCTGTTGTATTGTTACACCCCTTACTGTGTGGTCACGCTGTTGTATTGTAACACCCCATACTGTGTGGTCACGCTATTGTATTGTTACACCCCTTACTGTGTGGTCACGCTGTTGTATTGTTACACCCCTTACTGTGTGGTCACGCTGTTGTATTGTTACACCCCTAACTGTGTGGTCACGCTGTTGTATTGTTACACCCCTAACTGTGTGGTCACGCTGTTGTATTGTTACACCCCTTACTGTGTGGTCAAGCTGTTGTATTGTAACACCCCTTACTGTGTGGTCACGCTGTTGTATTGTTACACCCCTTACTGTGTGGTCACGCTGTTGTATTGTTACACCCCTTACTGTGTGGTCACGCTGTTGTATTGTTACACCCCTTACTGTGTGGTCATGCTGTTGTATTGTTACACCCCTAACTGTGTGGTCACGCTGTTGTATTGTTACACCCCTAACTATGGTCACGCTGTTGTATTGTTACACCCCTTACTGTGTGGTCACGCTGTTGTATTGTTACACCCCTTACTGTGTGGTCACACTATTGTATTGTTACACCCCTTACTGTGTGGTCACGCTGTTGTATTGTTACACCCATTACTGTGTGGTCACGCTGTTGTATTGTTACACCCCTAACTATGGTCACGCTGTTGTTACACCCCTTACTGTGTGGTCACGCTGTTGTATTGTTACACCCATGCTGTTGTATTGTTACACCCCTAACTGTGTGGTCACGCTGTTGTATTGTTACACCCACGCTGTTGTATTGTTACACCCCTAACTGTGTGGTCACACTATTGTATTGTTACACCCCTTACTGTGTGGTCACGCTGTTGTATTGTTACACCCATTACTGTGTGGTCACGCTGTTGTATTGTTACACCCCTAACTATGGTCACGCTGTTGTATTGTTACACCCCTTACTGTGTGGTCACGCTATTGTATTGTTACACCCCTTTCTGTGTGGTCACACTATTGTATTGTTACACCCCTAACTGTATGATCATGCTGTTGTATTGTTACACCCCTAACTTTATGGTCACGCTGTTGTATTGTTACACCCCTAACTGTGTGGTCACGCTGTTGTATTGTTACACCCCTTACTGTGTGGTCACGCTGTTGTATTGTTACACCCCTTACTGTGTGGTCACGCTGTTGTATTGTTACACCCCTTACTGTGTGGTCACGCTGTTGTATTGTTACACCCCTTACTGTGTGGTCACGCTGTTGTATTGTTACACCCCTTACTGTGTGGTCACGCTGTTGTATTGTTACACCCCTAACTGTGTGGTCACGCTGTTGTATTGTTACACCCCTTACTGTGTGGTCACACTATTGTATTGTAACACCCCTTACTGTGTGGTCACGCTGTTGTATTGTTACACCCCTTACTGTGTGGTCACGCTGTTGTATTGTTACACCCCTTACTGTGTGGTCACGCTGTTGTATTGTTACACCCCTTACTGTGTGGTCACGCTGTTGTATTGTTACACCCCTTACTGTGAGGTCACGCAATTGTATTGTTACACCCACACTGTTGTATTGTTACACCCCTAACTGTGTGGTCACGCTGTTGTATTGTTACACCCCTAACTGTGTGGTCACGCTGTTGTATTGTTACACCCCTAACTGTGTGGTCATGCTGTTGTATTGTTACACCCCTTACTTTGTGGTCACGCTGTTTTATTGTTACACCCCTAACTGTGTGGTTACGCTGTTGTATTGTTACACCCATTACTGTGTGGTCACGCTATTGTATTGTTACACCCTTACTGTGGTCACGCTGTTGTATTGTTACACCCCTTACTGTGTGCTGACGCTGTTGTATTGTTACACCCCTTACTGTGTGGTCACGCTATTGTATTGTTACACTCCTTACTGTGTGGTCACACTATTGTATTGTTACACCCCTAACTGTATGATCATGCTGTTGTATTGTTACACCCCTAACTTTATGGTCACGCTGTTGTATTGTTACACCCCTAACTGTGTGGTCACGCTGTTGTATTGTTACACCCCTAACTGGTCACGCTGTTGTATTGTTACACCCCTTACTGTGTGGTCACGCTGTTGTATTGTTACACCCCTAACTGCTTGGTCACGCTGTTGTATTGTTACACCCCTTACTGCGTGGTCACGCTGTTGTATTGTTACACCCCTTACTGCATTGGTCACGCTGTTGTATTGTTACACCCCTAACTGCGTGGTCACGCTGTTGTATTGTTACACCCCTTACTGTATGGTCATGCTGTTGTATTGTTACACCCCTTACTGTGGTCATGCTATTGTATTGTTACACCCTTACTGTGTGGTCACGCTGTTGTATTGTTACACCCCTAACTGTATTGTTACACCCCGTACCGTATGGTCACGCTATTGTATTGTTGCACCCCTAACTGTATGGTGATACTGTCATATTGTTGCACCCCTAACTGTATGGTCATGCTGTCGTATTTTATCGTATCATCCACTAGCAAGGATGGCAATGACTGCAGCTCTATCCTCTATCCACTAGCAAGGATGGCAGTTCTACCCTCCGTCCACTATCAAGGATGGCAGCGACTGCAGCTCTACCCTCCGCCCACTAGCAAGGATGGCAGCGACTGCAGCTCTACCCTCCGTACCTTCCGCCCACTAGTAAGGATGGCAGCGATTGCAGCTCTACCCTCCGCCCACTAGCAAGGATGGCAGCGACCACAGCTCTACCATCCATCCACTAGCAAGGTTGGCAGCGACTGCAGCTCTACCATCTGTCTACTAGCAAGGATGGCAGCGACTGCAGCTCTACCCTCCGTCCACTAGCAAGGTTGGCAGCGACTGCAGCTCTACCATTTGTCTACTAGCAAGGATGGCAGCGACTGCAGCTCTACCCTCCATCCACTAGCAAGGATGGCAGTGACTGCAGCTCTACCATCTGTCTACTAGCAAGGATGGCAGCGACTGCAGCTCTACCCTCCGTCCACTAGCAAGGTTGGCAGCGACTGCAGCTCTACCATCTGTCTACTAGCAAGGATGGCAGCAACTGAAGCTCTACCCTCCGTCCACTAGCAAGGTTGGCAGCGACTGCAGCTCTACCATCTGTCTACTAGCAAGATAACCTCTAGCACTGAATGATTCTCTTTTCTGGATTTTGGTGCCACTTAAAAACAGTTCTTGCTTTTATTAATTAATGAAACATTCAAAGCGACTCTCTACTTTTAAAGACTAACATTTTTTTGATTGTCCATTGTCACTTTCATCTCTAGTAATGTTTGTAAAGTGGCATCACAAAAACATCAACAACAGTGTTAAAACAGCAGGAGGAAAGCATGTTCTGTTTGGTGAGAGGATATCGTGAAGGATAGCGTGTTGTCAGGTCAGAGGAAAGCGTGTTGTCAGGTCAGAGGAAAGTGTGTTGTTTGGTGAGAGGAAAGCATGTTGTTTGGTGAGAGGAAAGTGTGTTGTTTGGTCAGAGGAAAGCGTGTTGTCAGGTCAGAGGAAAGTGTGTTGTCTGGTCAGAGGAAAGCGTGTTGTCTGGTCAGAGGAAAGCGTGTTGTCAGGTCAGAGGAAAGCGTGTTGTCAGGTTAGAGGAAAAGGTCAGAGGAAAGCGTGTTGTTAGGTCAGACGAAAGCATGTTGTCAGGTCAGAGGAAAGTGTGTTGTTTGGTGACAGGAAAGCATGTTGTCAGGTCAGAGGAAAGCGTGTTGTTTGGTGAGAGGAAAGTGTGTTGTTTGGTGAGAGGAAAGTGTGGTGTTGTTTGATAAGAGGATAGCGTGTTGTTTGGTGACAGGAAAGCGTGTTTTTT
Source organism: Gigantopelta aegis (assembly GCF_016097555.1). Taxonomy (NCBI): domain Eukaryota; kingdom Metazoa; phylum Mollusca; class Gastropoda; order Neomphalida; family Peltospiridae; genus Gigantopelta; species Gigantopelta aegis. The sequence continues at coordinate 84,531,641 of NC_054707.1, read as the reverse complement.
GATAAGAGGATAGTGTGTTGTTTGGTGAGAGGAAAGCGTGTTGTTTGGTGAGAGGTGTTGTTTGGTGAGAGGAAAGAGGAAAGTGTGTTGTCAAGTCAGAGGAAAGTGTGTTGTTTGGTGAGAGGAAAGCGTGTTGTCAGGTCAGAGGAAAGCATGTTGTCAGGTCAGAGGAAAGTGTTGTTTGGTGAGAGGAAAGCATGTTGTTTGGTCAGAGGAAAGCGTCTTTGATAAGAGGATAGCGTGTTGTTTGGTGACAGGAAAGTGTGTTGTTTGATAAGAGGAAAGCGTGTTGTTTGGTCAGAGGAAAGTGTGTTGTTTGGTGAGAGGAAAGCATGTTGGTGACATATGAGGAAACTGCCCCCCCCCCCCCCCCCCCTTCCCCTAGTCCCCTAGTGCTGGAGCAAAACCTCAAATTTGGGCAAAAATGATACAGATATTTGGGCGAAATGTCTTTTTATCATGTATTTCCATCATTCAACCCTCAAAGTTGGTTGTAATCCATGCAAAACCCCGTAGTGATACGTTTGCAACCCTATATACCTGTTTGGCAGTAAAGCTAATATGAATAAATGTTATCAACATTTGGTAATTTTTTTTAATTGGGACAAAAGCCAGCCTAATCCCCTACATAAAATGGGAGCCCATACGTATGCCTATGGTTGGTGAACCTGCCATCAAGGATGGGGTCTTTAAAACTTTTTTTTATTATCAAATTTCAGCTTTTAGTGCATAAAATAATTTTCACAAATAAACTGGATTTGATGAAATGCTGAACAGTAATCTTTATTTATGTTTGATATATAGATTTTATTTGAAATGCTGAAAAAAATTGTCTTTTTTATTTAAATATAGAATTTTCTGAAATGTTAAAAAATGGCATTTATGTCAGTTTACAATTTTTAAAAGATTATTTCAAATTTAATTTTTAACTAGGTATTAAGATACTCCCACCAGCAGCAAAGGATTGAGAAGACTTATTTTACCAACATCAGGTAGAAGACAATAGCAAACATCAGGTAGAAGACAATAGCAAACATGAAAGCATCTAGCAGCAGGCAGACGTGGTGGGGTCAGTGCTCCACAGCCCGACGTCCACAACATGGTCCACAACACGGTCACCACGTCACAGTCTACCTACTTTTGGCTGCACATGAGTATAAGATTCTGCACGGCCGTCAATGTTGACTGTGTGTTTTGAGCAGTGATCATATGGCGGTCCACAATAACATGGACTGCATCCGCTTCACTTCCTGCAGAAAACAAACAAATTAATCAATTTAAACTGGTTTCCTCGAGTCCTTGGGTCAAAAATAAAATCTCCTCTCGTAGTTTTTTCCCATCCCAACCAGTGTCCTACAATGGGTATATCTAACACCATGGTATTTGTTTTTTCCCATCCCAACCAGTGTCCTACAATGGGTATATCTAACACCCATGGTATTTGTTTTTTCCCATACCAGTGTCCTACAATGGGTATATCTAACACCCATGGTATTTGTTTTTTCCCATCCCAACCAGTGTCCTACAATGGGTATATCTAACACCCATGGTATTTGTTTTTTCCCATCCCAACCAGTGTCCTACAATGGGTATATCTAACACCATGGTATTAGTTTTTTCCCATCCCAACCAGTGTCCTACAATGGGTATATCTAACACCATGGTATTTGTTTTTTCCCAGGACTATGGGAGAGTTCATATAAAAGATCGCTTGCTGCTAAGAGAATTTTAATGGGTTTTCACGGATTACATGTCGGTCACCAAATGTTTGACATCCAATAGCTGATGATTAATAAATTAATGTTCTCTAGTGGTGAACATTAAAAACAAACTTTTTATTTAATTGGTTGACAAGACACCCTAACATTTTTTGTTTACTTTCGTTAGTTTTTTAAAAACAAAAGCCTGCATTTGGTGTATATCCGACACCCATACAGGCTCACAGAGTTACATCCCACCCCCATACACCCAGCTTTGAGAAAATGCCAGCAAATGGAAGGACTGGTTCCACTAATTTACCATTCAAACTGAGTTACTAACACAATCTGGCGACCTCACCTTCAGAGTTGGGGGTGGCGGGAGTAGGGTGGGCAGTGGTCGGTGCACTACCTGCGTCTGAAGCTGATGATAAGGAGTGGGGTGGGCGGTGGTCAGTGCACTACCTGCGTCTGAAGCTGATGATAAGGAGTGCGGTGGTCGGTGTACTACCTGCGTCTGAAGCTGATGATAAGGAGTGCGGTGGTCGGTGCACTACCTGCGTCTGAAGCTGATGATAAGGAGTGGGGTGGGCAGTGCACTACCTGCATCTGAAGCTTATGATAAGGAGTGGGGTGGTCAGTGCACTACCTGCGTCTGAAGCTGATGATAAGGAGTGGGGTGGGCAGTGCACTACCTGCGTCTGAAGCTTATGATAAGGAGTGGGGTGGGTGGTGGTCAATGCACTACCTGCATCTGCTTATGACAAGGTTCTCTTTCTTTCTTCACAGCATTTAACTTACGATTATATCTAGCACCGTGATCCTTGATGAAGTCTTCCAGTATGATGGGAAGTGTCGCAAACTCAGGCTCTCGAGCAAGCTCGAATACTGATGGCTGAAATTGCAATTGGAAAACAAATCATTCACACATTTATAAATGGTGGCTGGACATTTCACACACTACGCATTCTTGTTAATTAGTCCTGAAAACAGGATTAAACCAGAAATCTATGTATTTTACTATTTCGTGACTTTTTGAAACACTGACACGAGTTAGGCTGTTTATCATTTACATACGTATATCAGTATTTCTTTTAAAATTATCGTTAATTAAAATCTGTTTTACAAATCAAGCTGAAACATTTTCAGCAAACATGTCCTTCATTATTTTCTGGCCAAAATATCTTTTTTAAAATTGCGCTGCATTCTTGTTTCACATGTTAATGTAAATGCAGTTTTAAAATTCAACAACATGATCCCAACCATGTGGTATTTACTTAAATAAGATTGATTAGTTTTTGTTCCTTATTTTATCACAGCCTCTGATCAATTATTTACTCCTTTTGTCATCTTTAGGCTATACAATTTCATTTCTGTTAAAACAATTTTAAATTAAAAAAATTCACATTACATTGGTAGTCAGTCTGTATAGTTAATTTCTCTGACTATAAATGCTACTGCGAACTATGACCAGTTGTAGTCTCATATAAAGAGGAAAGCAGATGGATCAAGAATAAAAATCTTAACTTAATTCATACAAGAACAAGAGGAGGAATTTCTCAATATAATATTCATCAGGGTCACCAGACTTTTAGTTACCAAACCAAGGTTAGAAGCCAAAGGTGACTGACTCTTTATTTTCTTCAGGCATCAACTGATATGGTCACAACTGGCAACCAGACAACTGATTATTTCAAGCCCTGAGACTTGGTAATTACTGCATTACAGGGTGGGGTAAGGATGTGTGTACATGTATTTGTATCATGGGGTGGTGTTTGGGTGGGGTAAGAGTGCGTCTACATGTATTTGTATCATGGGGTGGTGTTTGGTTGGGGTAAGGGTGCGTCTACATGTATTTGTATCATGGGGTGGTGTTTTGGTGGGGTAAGGGTGCGTCTACATGTATTTGTATCATGGGGTGGTGTTTGGGTGGGGTAAGGGTGCGTCTACATGTATTTGTATCATGGGGTGGGGTAAGGGTGCGTCTACATTTATTTGTATCATGGGGTGGTGTTTGGGTGGGGTAAGGGTGCGTCTACATGTATTTGTATCATGGGGTGGTGTTTGGGTGGGGTAAGGGTGCGTCTACATATATTTGTATCATGGGGTGGGGTAAGGGTGCGTCTACATGTATTTGTATCATGGGGTGGTGTGTGGGTGGGGTAAGGGTGCGTCTACATGTATTTGTATCATGGGGTGGGGTAAGGGTGCGTCTTCATGTATTTGTATCATGGGGTGGGGTAAGGGTGCGTCTACATGTATTTGTATCATGGGGTGGGGTAAGGGTGCGTCTACATGTATTTGTATCATGGGGTGGTGTTTGGGTGGGGTAAGGGTGCGTCTACATGTATTTGTATCATGGGGTGGTGTTTGGGTGGGGTAAGGGTGCGTCTACATATATTTGTATCATGGGGTGGGGTAAGGGTGCGTCTACATGTATTTGTATCATGGGGTGGTGTTTGGGTGGGGTAAGGGTGCGTCTACATGTATTTGTATCATGGGGTGGTGTTTGGGTGGGGTAAGGGTGCGTCTACATGTATTTGTATCATGGGGTGGGGTAAGGGTGCGTCTACATGTATTTGTATCATGGGGTGGTGTTTGGGTGGGGTAAGGGTGCGTCTACATGTATTTGTATCATGGGGTGGTGTTTGGGTGGGGTAAGGGTGCGTCTACATGTATTTGTATCATGGGGTGGGGTAAGGGTGCGTCTACATGTATTTGTATCATGGGGTGGTGTTTGGGTGGGGTAAGGGTGCGTCTACATGTATTTGTATCATGGGGTGGGGTAAGGGTGCGTCTACATGTATTTGTATCATGGGGTGGTGTTTGGGTGGGGTAAGGGTGCGTCTACATGTATTTGTATCATGGAGTGGTGTTTGGGTGGTGTAAGGGTGTGTCTACATGTATTTGGCTGTGCTCCACATTATGATGAGGTGTAAACGTACAGCAGTTAAACTGTAGTCTTCCAGATGCCAGCCCTTGCCATCTTCTGTGCGAGCTGCACACAGACCAGCTACTCCCATTCCAATTGCACACACAGGCTCTACAAAAACAGTAAGGGTGACAGTGAACAACTCTACACAGACCAGCAACTCCCATTCCAACCGCACACACAGGCTCTGCAAGAACAGTAAGGGTGACAGTGAACAACTCCACAGAGACCAGCAACTCCCATTCCAACCGCGCACACAGGCTCTACATGAACAGTAAGGGTGACGGTGAACAACTCCACAGAGACCAGCAACTCCCATTCCAACCGCACACACAGGCTGTACATGAACAGTAAGGGTGACAGTGAATAACTCCACACAGACCAGCAACTCCCATTCCAACCACGCACACACTCTCCAAGAACAGTAAGGGTGACAGTGAATAACTCCACACAGACCAGCAACTCCCATTCCAACCACGCACACACTCTCCAAGAACAGTAAGGGTGACAGTAAACAACACTCAAAAATATGGGTAAAATTACACCATTATAGCACATTGATTTATTAATCATCGGCTATTGGCTGTCAAATATTTTGTAGTTTTGACATATAGTCTTAGAGATGAAACCTGCTATATTTTTTCATTAGTAGCAAGGGATCTTTTATATGCACCATGCCACAGATAGGATAGCACATGTTGGAAGGAGAAATACTCCAATGTGCCCACTGACGGGTTTACCACTGGGCTAGGTCCCGCTTGTAAGTAAAATGAAATGCATGTTTGATGTCAATTTCTGATTATACTTTTGGGTGAAGATGCTATCAGACTTTGTCTTACTTTTTTCCTTCACAAAATGTTCCACGATCTGGCCGAGGTCTTTGTTACTACTGAGATCATGAACCGCACCCTGGGCTGCTGGGATAAGGAGAGCTGAATATCGGTTTGCTGGGCAAAAACAGAGAGAGAAAAGTAAGATCCTGAAAACATTATTATTTGTAAAAATAAGGGGCAGAACATTTAACAACAATTTCCAGAAAAATACCCAGATTCTAATCTAGAGATGAAAATAATTTGCTAATATCCATTCAGATTTACTTTTAAAATTCCTATAATACAAATATCTGTGATTTGTGGAGATGCATCAGTGAATCAGTGGTAATTATAGAAGTGGTAATTATAGAAGTATAAATTAATATTAACATAAAACGTAGTTACACAGAGTAGGACTGGTGATTAGTAGCTACTGGTACAATTGATCTTCCATGAACAGCAATAATATGTATATGTTTGTATTTGCTGACACATATAGACATACAAATAAAGTTCTATATCTATTGTAAAGTAACGTATGGAGACCTACAAATAAAGTTCTATATCTATTGTAAAGTAACGTATGGAGACCTACAAATTAAGTTCTATATCTATTGTAAAGTAACGTATGGAGACCTACAAATAAAGTTCTATATCTACTGTAAAGTAACGTATGGAGACCTACAAATAAAGTTCTATATGTATTGTAAAGTAACGTATGGAGACCTACAAATAAAGTTCTATATCTATTGTAAAGTGACGTATGGAGACATGTAAACAAAGTTCTATATCTATTGTAAAGTGACGTATGGAGACATATAAATAAAGTTCTATATCTATTGTAAAGTGACGTATGGAGACATATAAACAAAGTTCTATATCTATTGTAAAGTGACGTATGGTAAAGTAAAGTTTGTTTTATTTAACGACGTCGCTAGAGCACATTGATTTTTTATCTTATCATCGGCTATTGGACGTCAAACATATGGTCATTCTGACACTGTTTTTAGAGGAAACCCGCTGTCGCCACATAGGCTACTCTTTTTACGACAGGCAGCAAGGGATCTTTTATTTGCGCTTCCCACAGGCAGGATAGCACAAACCATGGCCTTTGTTGAACCAGTTGTGGATCACTGGTCGGTGCAAGTGGTTTACACCTACCCATTGAGCCTTGCGGAACACTCACTCAGGGTTTGGAGTCGGTATCTCGATTAAAAATCCCATGCCTCGACTGGGATCCGAACCCAGTACCTACCAGCCTGTAGACCGATGGCCTGCCACGACGCCACCGAGGCTGGTTTGACGTATGGAGACATGTAAATAAAGTTCTATATCTATTGTAAAGTGACATATGGAGACATATAAACAAAGTTCTATATCTATTGTAAAGTAATGTACGGAGACATATAAATAAAGTTCTATATCTATTGTAAAGTGACGTATGGAGACCTACAAATAAAGTTCTATATCTATTGTAAAGTCATGTACGGAGACATATAAATAAAGTTCTATATCTATTTTAAAGTGACGTATCGAGACCTACAAATAAAATCTACATCTATTGTAAAGTGACGTATGGAGACATATAAATAAAGTTCTATATCTACTGTAAAGTGACGTACGGAGACATATAAATAAAGTTCTATATCTACTGTAAAGTGACGTATGGAGACATATAAACAAAGTTCTATATCTACTGTAAAGTGACGTACGGAGACATATAAACAAAGTTCTATATCTATTGTAAAGTGACGTATGGAGACATATAAACAAAGTTCTATATCTATTGTAAAGTGACGTACGGAGACATATAAACAAAGTTCTATATCTATTGTAAAGTGACGTATGGAGACATATAAACAAAGTTCTATATCTATTGTAAAGTGACGTATGGAGACATATAAACAAAGTTCTATATCTATTGTAAAGTGACGTACGGAGACATATAAACAAAGTTCTATAACTATTGTAAAGTGACGTAGGGAGATATATAAACAAAGTTCTATATCTATTGTAAAGTGACGTATGGAGACATACAAACAAAGTTCTATATCTACTGTAAAGTGACGTACGGAGACATACAAACAAAGTTCTATATCTACTGTAAAGTGACGTACGGAGACATACAAACAAAGTTCTATATCTACTGTAAAGTGACGTACGGAGACATATAAACAAAGTTCTATAACTATTGTAAAGTGACGTAGGGAGATATATAAACAAAGTTCTATATCTATTGTAAAGTGACGTACGGAGACATACAAACAAAGTTCTATATCTACTGTAAAGTGACGTACGGAGACATACAAATAAAGTTCTATATCTACTGTAAAGTGACGTACGGAGACATACAAACAAAGTTCTATATCTACTGTAAAGTGACGTACGGAGACATACAAATAAAGTTCTATAACTATTGTAAAGTGACGTAGGGAGATATATAAACAAAGTTCTATATCTATTGTAAAGTGACGTACGGAGACATATAAACAAAGTTCTATATCTATTGTAAAGTGACGTAGGGAGATATATAAACAAAGTTCTATATCTATTGTAAAGTGACGTACGGAGACATATAAACAAAGTTCTATATCTATTGTAAAGTCAGGTATGGAGACATATAAATAAAGTTCTATATCTATTGTAAAGTGACGTACGGAGACATATAAGTAAAGTTCTATATCTATTGTAAAGTGACGTACGGAGACATACAAATAAAGTTCTATATCTATTGTAAAGTGACGTACGGAGACATATAAATAAAGTTCTATATCTATTGTAAAGTGACGTACGGAGACATATAAACAAAGTTCTATATCTATTGTAAAGTGACGTATGGAGACATATAATAAAGTTCTATATTTATTGTAAAGTGACGTACGGAGACATATAAACAAACTTCTATATCTATTGTAAAGTGACATATGGAGACATATAAATAAAGTTTTATATCTATTGTAAAGTCATGTATGGAGACATAAACAAACTTATATATCTATTGTAAACAAAGTTCTATATCTATTGTAAAGTGACGTATGGAGACATATAAATAAAGTTCTATATCTATTGTAAAGTGACGTATGGAGACATACAAACAAAGTTCTATATCTATTGTAAAGTGACGTATGGAGACATACAAACAAAGTTCTATATCTATTGTAAAGTAACGTATGGAGACATATAAATAAAGTTCAGATTGCAAGAGACTGATTACGATCAATAGCTTCTAGTCCAATCGGTGTTGAGCTTGCCTTCGAGCGGAACTCGTTAAACCAACGCCGATTGTTGTCATCCTGCTGAACATACTCAACTTGACGACCCTGAAACAAGAGATGTAAATTAGACATGTTTCACTCTAACTGACAGGAATACTGACGTGTCGCAGTCAGTAGAGGTTATGAAGTCTGGAGGATACTGATGTGTCGCAGCTAGTAGAGGTTATGAAGTCTGGAGGATACTGACGTGTCGCAGTCAGTAGAGGTTATGAAGTCTGGAGGATACTGACGTGTCGCAGCCAGTAGAGGTTATGAAGTCTGGAGGATACTGACGTGTCGCAGTCAGTAGAGGTTATGAAGTCTGGAGGATACTGACGTGTCGTAGCCAGTAGAGGTTATGAAGTCTGGAGGATACTGACGTGTCGCAGTCAGTAGAGGTTATGAAGTCTGGAGGATACTGACGTGTCGCAGTCAGTAGAGGTTATGAAGTCTGGAGAATACTGACGTGTCGCAGTCAGTAGAGGTTATGAAGTCTGGAGAATACTGATGTATCTGTATACAGATTTTAGAAACACAGGCACATATCTGATACAGGTATTATAAACACAGGCACATATCTGTATACAGGTATAATGTGTGCAGCTTGCTTCAACTTGTTAACCTGGCTAGAGGATATCATATAGTTGCGAGTAATGAGAAGATCAAGTCATCTTTTCACATAAATGATGGTCATTTATTATAACCCAGTAAAAAACTACATTTACTGTTTTATCATTTTTGTTTTCTCTTCACATGAACATGTTTTAAAACAAGATTTCCTTGACTGACATGTGAACAGACTTGCCTCTGTGAACAGACTTGCCTCTGTGAACAGACTTGCCTCTGTGAACAGACTTGACCCTGGATTGAGAAGTTTGAGCTGGCTAGACTTGACTTTGAGTATTTTTAACATGCCCCTATACCACTAAGGTTTCAGGCATGTCCATCCCGGGTCCGGTCTCTGGACAGCCAGTGACAGACTTACCCCTGGAGATGCTAGCTGGATTGAGAAGTTTGAGCTGGCTAGAGTGTAGGCTTGTATAAATGACCGACAGTGTAAAACAGTAACATGTGAACAGACTTACCCCTGGAGATGCTAGCTGGATTGAGAAGTTTGAGCTGGCTAGAGTGTAGGCTTGTATAAATGACCGACAGTGTAAAACAGTAACATGTGAACAGACTTACCCCTGGAGATGCTAGCTGGATTGAGAAGTTTGAGCTGGCTAGAGTGTAGGCTTGTATAAATGACCGACAGTGTAAAACAGTAACATGTGAACAGACTTACCCCTGGAGATGCTAGCTGGATTGAGAAGTTTGAGCTGGCTAGAGTGTAGGCTTGTATAAATGACCGACAGTGTAAAACAGTAACATGTGAACAGACTTACCCCTGGAGATGCTAGCTGGATTGAGAAGTTTGAGCTGGCTAGAGTGTAGGCTTGTATAAATGACCGATAGTGTAAAACAGTAACGTGTGAACAGACTTACCCCTGGAGATGCTAGCTGGATTGAGAAGTTTGAGCTGGCTAGAGTGTAGGCTTGTATAAATGACCGACAGTGTAAAACAGTAACATGTGAACAGACTTACCCCTGGAGATGCTAGCTCGATTGAGAAGTTTGAGCTGGCTAGAGTGTAGGCTTGTATAAATGACCGATAGTGTAAAACAGTAACATGTGAACAGACTTACCCCTGGAGATGCTAGCTGGATTGAGAAGTTTGAGCTGGCTAGAGTGTAGGCTTGTATAAATGACCGACAGTGTAAAACAGTAACATGTGAACAGACTTACCCCTGGAGATGCTAGCTCGATTGAGAAGTTTGAGCTGGCTAGAGTGTAGGCTTGTATAAATGACCGACAGTGTAAAACAGTAACATGTGAACAGACTTACCCCTGGAGATGCTAGCTGGATTGAGAAGTTTGAGCTGGCTAGAGTGTAGGCTTGTATAAATGACCGACAGTGTAAAACAGTAACATGTGAACAGACTTACCCCTGGAGATGCTAGCTGGATTGAGAAGTTTGAGCTGGCTAGAGTGTAGGCTTGTATAAATGACCGACAGTGTAAAACAGTAACATGTGAACAGACTTACCCCTGGAGATGCTAGCTGGATTGAGAAGTTTGAGCTGGCTAGAGTGTAGGCTTGTATAAATGACCGACAGTGTAAAACAGTAACATGTGAACAGACTTACCCCTGGAGATGCTAGCTGGATTGAGAAGTTTGAGCTGGCTAGAGTGTAGGCTTGTATAAATGACCGACAGTGTAAAACAGTAACATGTGAACAGACTTACCCCTGGAGATGCTAGCTCGATTGAGAAGTTTGAGCTGGCTAGAGTGTAGGCTTGTATAAATGACCGACAGTGTAAAACAGTAACATGTGAACAGACTTACCCCAGGAGATGCTAGCTCGATTGAGAAGTTTGAGCTGGCTAGAGTGTAGGCTTGTATAAATGACCGACAGTGTAAAACAGTAACATGTGAACAGACTTACCCCTGGATATGCTAGCTGGATTGAGAAGTTTGAGCTGGCTAGAGTGTAGGCTTGTATAAATGACCGATAGTGTAAAACAGTAACATGTGAACAGACTTACCCCTGGAGATGCTAGCTGGATTGAGAAGTTTGAGCTGGCTAGAGTGTAGGCTTGTATAAATGACCGATAGTGTAAAACAGTAACATGTGAACAGACTTACCCCTGGAGATGCTAGCTGGATTGAGAAGTTTGAGCTGGCTAGAGTGTAGGCTTGTATAAATGACCGATAGTGTAAAACAGTAACATGTGAACAGACTTACCCCTGGAGATGCTAGCTGGATTGAGAAGTTTGAGCTGGCTAGAGTGTAGGCTTGTATAAATGACCGATAGTGTAAAACAGTAACATGTGAACAGACTTACCCCTGGAGATGCTAGCTGGATTGAGAAGTTTGAGCTGGCTAGAGTGTAGGCTTGTATAAATGACCGATAGTGTAAAACAGTAACATGTGAACAGACTTACCCCAGGAGATGCTAGCTCGATTGAGAAGTTTGAGCTGGCTAGAGTGTAGGCTTGTATAAATGACCGACAGTGTAAAACAGTAACATGTGAACAGACTTACCCCTGGAGATGCTAGCTGGATTGAGAAGTTTGAGCTGGCTAGAGTGTAGGCTTGTATAAATGACCGATAGTGTAAAACAGTAACATGTGAACAGACTTACCCCTGGAGATGCTAGCTGGATTGAGAAGTTTGAGCTGGCTAGAGTGTAGGCTTGTATAAATGACCGATAGTGTAAAACAGTAACATGTGAACAGACTTACCCCTGGAGATGCTAGCTGGATTGAGAAGTTTGAGCTGGCTAGAGTGTAGGCTTGTATAAATGACCGACAGTGTAAAACAGTAACATGTGAACAGACTTACCCCTGGAGATGCTAGCTGGATTGAGAAGTTTGAGCTGGCTAGAGTGTAGGCTTGTATAAATGACCGACAGTGTAAAACAGTAACATGTGAACAGACTTACCCCTGGAGATGCTAGCTGGATTGAGAAGTTTGAGCTGGCTAGAGTGTAGGCTTGTATAAATGACCGACAGTGTAAAACAGTAACATGTGAACAGACTTACCCCTGGAGATGCTAGCTGGATTGAGAAGTTTGAGCTGGCTAGAGTGTAGGCTTGTATAAATGACCGACAGTGTAAAACAGTAACATGTGAACAGACTTACCCCTGGAGATGCTAGCTGGATTGAGAAGTTTGAGCTGGCTAGAGTGTAGGCTTGTATAAATGACCGACAGTGTAAAACAGTAACATGTGAACAGACTTACCCCTGGAGATGCTAGCTGGATTGAGAAGTTTGAGCTGGCTAGAGTGTAGGCTTGTATAAATGACCGACAGTGTAAAACAGTAACATGTGAACAGACTTACCCCTGGAGATGCTAGCTGGATTGAGAAGTTTGAGCTGGCTAGAGTGTAGGCTTGTATAAATGACTGTGCTGACACTCCTGAAAAACAAATATTTATTTATCATGTTTATTTCTAAAATCACAGGCTGGGATGTTAACTTTAAACTTATTTTAAACTCAATTTTATTTTTAGAAATCCCGAAAATCCTGCATTAAATTACTTTTTGGTTAAAAGAAAAAATACTATTGAATATAGTTGCATAATGTGTATAATTTTCCCTACCTGTAGCTGTGTAATGACATATACTATGATATAGAAAGTCAGCTGTGTAGTGACATAAAAAGTCAGCTGTGTAATGACATATACTATTATATAGAAAATCAACTGTGTAATGACAAAACATCAGCTGTGTAGCTACATATAGAATGTCAGCCGTGTAGTGACATATAGAAAGTCAGCTGTATAGTGACATAGAAAGTCAGCTGCATATAGTGACAAAACATCAGCTGTGTAGTGAATATAGAAAGTCAGCTGTGTAGTGACATATAGAAAGTCAGCTGTGTAATGACATATGGAAAGTCATCTGTGTACTGACAGAACATCAAGAGTGACATGTAGAACGCCAGCTGTGTAGTGACGTATAGAAAGTCAGCTGTGTAGTGACATAGAATGTCAGCTGTGTAGTGACATATGGAAAGTCAGCTGTGTAGTGGCATATAGAATGTCAGCTGTGTAGTGACATAGAAAGTCAGCCGTGTAATGACAGAATGTCAGCTGTGTAGTGACATATGGAAAGTCAGCTGTGTAGTGACATATAAAAAGTCAACTGTGTAGTGACATATAGAATGTCAGCTGTGTAGTGACATAGAAAGTCTACTGTGTAATGACAAAACATCAGCTGTGTAGTGACATATAGAACATCAGCTGTGTAGTGACATACAGAACATCAGCTGTGTAGTGACATACAGAACGTCAGCTGTGCAGTGACATATAGAAAGTCAGCTGTGTAATGACATATACTATTATATAGAAAATCAACTGTGTAATGACAGAACATCAGCTGTATAGCTACATATAGAATGTCAGCTGTGTAGTGACATATAGAAAGTCAGCTGTATAGTGACATAGAAAGTCAGCAGCATATAGTGACAGAACATCAGCTGTGTAGTGACATATAGAAAGTCAGCTGTGTAGTGACATATAGAAAGTCAGCTGTGTAGTGACATATGGAAAGTCAGCTGTGTACTGACAGAACATCAAGAGTGTCGTGACATGTAGAACGCCAGCTGTGTAGTGACGTATAGAAAGTCAGGTAGGCTTGCTCTGCCACTCGGCAAATTTGCCAATTGTGAATTGTAAACACAGATGGTAAATTTCCTTTTACGGTAAGTAAGTTTTTAACGACACCACCAGGCCATATATTATTAGCCAATTTTCACATATAGTGTCAGAGGACACCTGTTCTATTTTTCCACTATTTTAAGAGCTGTTAATGCCAAAAATGTTAGCCATGAAGTAACCCGATATATCTTTGTTCTTTTATATCACTTTCCCAGACAAGACAGCACATACCAGGACTTTTGATATACCAATTGTGGGGTATTGGTTGGGACAAGAAAACAGAAATACATGTACATGTATAGCCTGCTAAGAAACGTATGGCCTGCTGGAAGTAAGACTGGAGTAAAGTGAGGGATGTGGGAAATTAGAACCTCGGAGATCTATGTACTTTAGAGGATCTGCCTCTTGAAACATGATCTGCCATATATCTCGTGCTTTATCTCGTGTGCTTTAATGGTTTTAGCAGGTGAAGTACGGTTTTTCGCTTTTCACTTCCTACCATTTCAAGCCTGGATAGATGGATATTGGACAATTATAATACCTCTCTGCCATCAGTGATAACTCTATAACGAAAACAGGAATTTTACCTATACCACATCTACAGGCAAAGATTTCCACACTAATACAATATTTATCCTGTTTAACGTATTAATATTATATTTTATTTATGCCTTTTAAATATTGATAACTTTTGAGTTTGCCAATAACACATATTTCACATATTAATAACTAATACACACATTACAGGGAGAAACATGCCAGCTGTATGTATTGAACCAAAACATTGTTGAAAGGGGATGTGTCACATTTCTTTTATAGTGTGTGTGTGTATTATTAGTGATTAATATGTGAAAATGGTATTGACAGCAAACTAAAAAATAATCAATGTAAATGTATTCAATGTCAAACATAGGATTTGTTTTGCATTAAGTAGGCAAAAATCCTGTGTTTTCATTATTTAGTTGTCTCTAAACAATGAGAGCCATTATAACTGACCACATGTCTGTCTAGCTGTCAAACAGCAGAGTAATCTAGATCAAATACTTTTATCATTCTGTATATATACATTGTGTGTACCTTCAATTTATAAGAGAACCTTGGCTATTCGGGTGAGCAATCCACTGAGCTAGATTTCACCCTTTTAATCTGGTGAAATCATTTCATGTACATGTAATCATTGGGTGTTATTTAAAAAAAATAATAATTAAAGGGCAGGATGTAGTCCAGTGGTAAAGTGCTCGCTTGATGCGCAGTCGGTTTGGGATCGATCCCCATTGGTGGGCCTATGGGCTATTTCTTGTTCCAGCAAGTGCAACTGGACTAGTATATCAAAGGCTGTGGTACATGTATGTGCTATCCTGTCTGTGGGATGGTACATATAAAAGATCTCTTGCTACTAATGACCATGTTTGACATCCAATAGTCGATGATTAATAATCAATGTGTTCTAGTGGTGTCATTAAACAAAACAAACTTTCTTTCATTGATGTTGGAAAATGATTTCCGCAAGTTTGTTTTGTGAACCCAGAGCTTGCTCTGCTCAATAAACTATTTTTTTTATTTTTTTTTTGTAATTCTGTCAAATATTTCCTTTTCAATATCCATACACAAAGTTTGTTTTGCTGGGGGGGGGGGGGGGGGGGGGCTTGTTAAAGTTGTTTATTATTATTTTTAAATTTTTTAAAATTAATAACACAAGCGCGATGCAATGAATCCAGTCAGGTCTGGTCATAGGGTTCAATGTGCACATTCAGAGCAAACTGTTGTTGCACACGCCTGTAATGGGCGCAGTTGTCGACTTATGCCAGCTCCTCCGTCCAGGACAGAAATGGGTTTGGGGTGTGGGGTGGGAGAAGCTCAGAAGGGACCGTCCGGTGCCCGCGCTATCAACATTATGATTATCAAGTGCATCATGAAGGCGGCAGCGGGCGGGGGCCCTCGACTCGGCGTATGTCGAGCTTTATCTTCAAGAACTGGTCCCTCCTGTTGGAGCGTGCCGCTTGGTTCTACAGTCATACACCGTCCGTCTTGCTCTCTTACGATCAAAGTACTCTGGCTAAACAGTCACAGTGAACCACGCCCCCTTCTCCGACTTCTCTATCGGTAGTCTCGTTTTATTTAAGAATCATCTATCTTTTTGTTTAAAATAAAAATCAATTATGATAATGCTAACAATAAATTTTGCCAAAGTCATCTGTACTTAAAGTACAAACCTTCGACAGCCGAACTGACAACTATCAGACAGCTCGTCCTGGGCGCAGACATCTTGCAATACACCGGTACATTAATTTGCTACGGCACATTACCATAGAAATATGATCCTACACAAACACGACGAAGAAACAGTCTTATACTGCATAAAAACGAATAGGAACGTAACATCGGAATGAGCCATTTGAGTTGCATTTACTAATTTTATTTAGAATATTTGAACTACCCTTCATCTTCGGCTTAAGTGAAGGTACGTGGGCCAGGGGAAGTTGAACTGTTATGGATCCTGGCCAGGCTGTAATTGTATTCTTGTTTTAAGAATACACCAAGTAGCCTACATCATCTCCGGGGAAAATAAAATCAACTTCCACTGACGGGATTCGAATCATATACCTTTAGTGTGATATCTCAACGCTAAGAAGACGGTGAAACTCGAGCAGCTGGTTCTTCCAATTCAGTCATAGATGTCGGAAGATACCGGCAAGTGAGGTGGAGGTGTGTTTGGAGGGGGGGGGGGGGTGCAAAATGGATGAATCAGTTTTATATAGACGTGTGTGTGTATTTCCTTTAAATTATTTTCGTGCTTATATCCAGTTAAGATTCAAGCACGCTGTCCTGGACACACACCTCAACTATCTGGGCTGTTAGTGGTTCGTGAGAGAGAAGAGAGTGTGGTGGTCATACACCTACCCATTGAGTCGTTAAAACTCGCTCTGGGTTAGAGCCGGTACCGGGCTGCGAACCCTGAACCTACCAGCTTTATGTGCGATGGCCAAACCACGACACCACCGAGGCCGTTGTATGTATGTATGTGTGCATGCATGTATGTATGTATGTATGTATGTATGTATGTCAAAGCCGGTTTATCCTAGAAGTACATGTAGCACGTACTACGGGTCCCGCACTTTGAACAGGGGTGATGTGCACATTTATTTTCTCAATTTTTTCCCTTCTCCCCGAGGGGTTTGAAAAATATATATATATGTATCCTGGGAAGGGGCCCCGCTGTTATTTGTTCTACAGTCCCCGCGGATCCTTAGACCGGCTCTGTATGTATCTATGTATATATGTAGCCTATGTATTATGTAGGTATGTAGCCTACGTACGTACGCACGCACTCGCACACATGCACACACCGGCCTCGGTGATGTCGTGGTTAGGGTTCGCAGCCCAAAGGCGCAAAGCAAAGTTTCTGGAGCGGTTCGGGGATATGCTCTTCTATAAACCTTTGAAAACTAGATGTCCTAAAATGCAATTTTCTGCATTCTACAAGTAAATTCATCTCTGCCTTAAGATTTACTATCAATAATAGTTTTTGATTCTGAATAGGATACGTCGGAAAACCTAATGTAAACAAGTCACAAAAGGGGGACAACAGTATATATGTCTCGGAAGTGATGGACCATTTCACTAGATACCTACAGTACCATAGTTTGACACCCAATAGCATATGTATTTTTCGTGCTGGGGTGTCGTTAAACATTCATTCATTCATTCAGTTACCTACAGTAAACGCATTCTTTAACAAGCATTCGGAGAGTACTGCTCAAGCAATACATGTATGTCCTCTTCAGATGAAGAGCCATAATAGGGTTGGGCAACGTGAACTTTTTTCTTCAAAGTTGTTGTTATGGTCCTTTTGCCCGTAGAATCTGAATCCGATGGAATTATTGACGTAGCGGGACGTTTAACAGTTAATGGCAAAAATTCACAAACGACGATTTTCGTAATGTTAGGTTTATTTGTAATATATCATGGGCTATAATATATGATTTGTTACGTTTGTCGTGGCGCTGACCTCAAATATGATCTGATGTATGGATATTGTTATATACTGGCAACATATCCAATCTTCCAGGCGCCAGATCCCGTACTACAGATTGGTTTCAGTTCTTTGTGCTGTTTTCATATATGCCATCCAATATCCTGGTTCTGTTTTAGTCATTACTCAGTAAATGATTATAGAAACGCAAATTAAGAACGTGAAAAAGATTTCAGGATGGGACATTGTATAAAGAGGAATGAGGGCGGTTAGTGCCCTGCCCCTAGGGACATTTGTTTTTAATGCATACTATATTCATGGTGAATGATTTCAAATTATTTAATTTCATTTTGTACCTTCTGGATATTAAGATCTCCACATGCTTTCATGTCAAGGCATTCTGTATCAGGGCTTCCACCAGTCCAAAATAGTGGACTCGAGTACTCTGGCCCGTACGCGGGTGCGGGTGCGGGGGGTGTTTGTTAGTTCTGTATACGTCATGGAGAACGTCTCTTCGTCGCCTGTTCTCGTGGGGGGATTGTTCTGTATACGTCATGGAGAACGTCTCTTCGTCGCCTGTTCTCGTGGGGGGTGAGGGGGGGGGGGGTTGTAACACACTCGGTGATAACGTAATCTAAACCTTACAGCGCGTCGTAAGATGAATTGTATCCAACGAGCACACGGGGGGTAGTATTCTCTATTTGAGAAATGGTTTCAAATTTCAAAATGAACGCTGCTGATAACATTTTGAAAGTGACTAACGAAGTCTCATTTGAAAGTTTAGATGATCGCCGACCCATTACAGCTAAAGGTTATTAAATGCATTTCGCCTGGAAATAATTTGTGTAAAATTTATTTTTAAAATGTACAGTTCCTTGCTTGAAATATTAGTATGTATCCCGTCTGTTTACGGACACTGAGGAAGGTTTTCGGCATCTTCACTGCCATGCGCTATAAAGTAGCATTACTCTTACAGGCGGAGTTGGAACCATATATCGTCGTCACGATCAGCACTCCCCCGTAACAGTAACAGTGAATCACGGCCACATACCAGTACAATCCCACAACACAACTCATCTGCTTGGGTCGAACGATAGAATCCCCTCTTGTTATTGCCCTGGTATATCAAAGACCGTGGTATGTGCTATCCTGTCTGTGGGAAAATGTATATAAAATATACTTTGCTGCTAATGGAAAAAGATGTAGCGGATTTTCTCCAATACGTTTGTGTCTCAATGTCGATGTGACATCCACTGACATCAATGTGTTCTAAACAAAACAAACGTTCATTGTATTTCTTTAATTAGTCACATAATTAAAACTCCATTGTTTACTGAACAAATTAGATTTGCGACAACTGTTTGAATATTAATTAATATCTTGACTTTTGTTTTCTGAGACGAACTTTGACGAGGTTTTCCGAGGCGTTAAAACCAGAGAATACGGCTCGAGTCGCCTCACGATCCGCATCTTCGTTTTGAAGGGCGGTAACTCCTCCCCCTGTGGTTGGCTCACACTGTACGACTGAAGAACCCACGTGAGGATCAGGAATGCTAACACGTGAAACCATCTGTCGCCGGGGCAGTTCCGTGGTGCTGAAATACACAAATAACTAGAGGTGTAACGAATACACAGGGTGGCGAATACGATACGTATCACGAATATAAGGTGACGAATACAACTATTTATTCATGAATACAATGCATATAGGCAAAAACGTGCTGACAAGTCAGAAATTCACACATAATAATTAAAACATGGTATTATGATGCATTTGCTTATTCAGTTGCAGGCGCGTACCTGCCTGTACGCAAGTACGCAGTGGCGTTCACGTCATTCCCCCCCCCCCCCCCCCCAAACAAAAACATTTTACAAATTGCGCATTAAAACTTGCGATTTCAAAGTTTATTTATAGGTGTAAAATTAGTTCTTAAAGTCGCCAGAGTGCACCATATGACGTCTAGGTTTCAAAAATGTTCGGGGGGAGGGGGGGGGGGGGGGGGTTGATGCCCCCAGACCCCCCTACAACACTCGCACCTTCGGTGCTCGACTGTAAATTTGGAATCCACATCAAAAATGGCTCGGTACGCCCCTGAGTTGCATGTACGTATGTTCAATTTTAGACTTGCGAAACAGTGGTCCAGACACCAGTCTAATAATTGGCATGATGGTCTTAATAGTATATATTGTAAGCCTACGTGTCTGCTTTTGATATAAAATAATTGCTGTTGAATTTCAATTCAAACAGCGTGACTGGCGTATGCTTAACCATACGACATGCAGTTACATTATAATATTCGCGTGTATTCGGTTCATGCAGCCGCGAATGCGAATACAACTACGATACAGGTCGCTGTTCGGTGCACTGAATATTTGAGTGTATTGTTACACCACTACAAATAACAGTTGAAATGTTGCATATGCTAACACTTACCAACGCCAAATGGAATGAAGTCTTTCTTTTATTCTGACAGACTAGTTGTCACTTACCAACGCCAAATGGAGTGAAGTCTTTCTTCTATTCTGACAGACTAGTTGTCACTTACCAAAGCCAAATGGAGTGAAGTCTTTCTTCTGTTCTGACAGACTAGTTGTCACTTACCAAAGCCAAATGGAATGAAGTCTTTATTTTACTCTGACAGACTAGTTGTCACTTACCAACGCCAAATGGAGTGAAGTCTTTCTTTTATTCTACTCAATGGGTAGGTGTAAACCACTTGCACCGACCAGTGATCCATAACTGGTTCAACAAAGGCCACGGTTTGTGCTATCCTGCCTGTGGGAAGCGCAAACAAAAGATCCCCTGCTGCCTGTCGTAAAAAGAGTAGCCTATGTGGCGACAGCGGGTTTCCTCTAAAAACAGTGTCAGAATGACCATATGTTTGACGTCCAATAGCCGATGATAGGATAAAAAATCAATGTGCTCTAGTGGCGTCGTTTTATAAAACAAACTTTACTTTTTCTTTTATTCTAATTGTCACTTACCAACGCCAAATGGAATGAAGTCTTTCTTCTATTCTGACAGACTAGTTGTCACTTACCAACGCCAAATGGAGTGAAGTCTTTCTTTTATTCTAATTGTCACTTACCAACGCCAAATGGAGTGAAGTCTTTCTTCTATTCTGACAGACTAGTTGTCACTTACCAACGCAAAATGGAGTGAAGTCTTTCTTTTATTCTAATTGTCACTTACCAACGCCAAATGGAATGAAGTCTTTCTTTTATTCTAATTGTCACTTACCAACGCCAAATGGAATGAAGTCTTTCTTCTATTCTGACAGACTAGTTGTCACTTACCAACGCAAAATGGAGTGAAGTCTTTCTTTTATTCTAATTGTCACTTACCAACGCCAAATGGAATGAAGTCTTTCTTTTATTCTAATTGTCACTTACCAACGCCAAATGGAATGAAGTCTTTCTTCTATTCTGACAGACTAGTTGTCACTTACCAACGCCAAATGGAGTGAAGTCTTTCTTCTATTCTGACATTCTAGTTGTCACTTACCAACGCCAAACGGAATGAAGTCACTGGGTGTCCGTAGAGTGCTGTCCTTGTTTAGAAATCTCTCGGGATTAAACGTCTCGGGATCCTCGTGCTGTGCCGATTGCCTATGAAGACAAAATATGCTGGCCACAACTCCACTTCCTTTTGGCACACTGTATCCGTGCACTGTGACGTCACGCGTGGCCACGTGCGGCAGCGTGCTCGGTGTAATGCAGGCTAGTCTCAGAGTCTCCATTACCGTGGCTACCGTATACGGCAGTTTGGATTGGTCCACCCATGACGGCTTCCGGTCGGAACCAATGGCATCATCAATTTCTCCCTGTATCCTGCTTTGAACATCCGGGTTGTGAATTAGATACAGGAAGAGGAACTCCAGCCCAGACAGGCTGGCCACCAGACCTCCGTTAAACATGTCTATCGCCGACTGCACCATTTCGTCATCTGAAAACAACATACAAACATACCGTAAAACATCTACATGTAGTTAAACATGTCTATCGCCGACTGCACCATTTCGTCATCTGAAAACAACATACAAACATACCGTAAAACATCTACATGTAGTTAAACATGTCTATCGCCGACTGCACCATTTCGTCATCTGAAAACAACATACAAACATACCGTAAAACATCTACATGTAGTTAAACATGTCTATCGCCGACTGCACCATTTCGTCATCTGAAAATAACATACAAACAAACCGTAAAACATCTACATGTAGTTAAACATGTCTATCGCCGACTGCACCATTTCGTCATCTGAAAACAACATACAAACAAACCGTAAAACATCTGCATGTAGTGATTGCGTCGTGCTGTAAACTTCAATAACCAACTTGCGTATTGTAATAGATGCGACCGAAAGGCACTTCATTACGACTATCTTTCCACCACATATTATAGCAGCTGACTATAGACGAGTTAGTGAGCATTGTAGGGTTTAACAAGACCTGGGAACATATACCAATATTAGCCTCATTATTAGCTACAGTCGGACACCTACAGTATCTGAGAGTACACGATGAGCGCCCGTGTGAATGTTTCCCAGGGGACCTGTTCACACATAATACAGTTTGATTGATTGATTGATTTCAACTTATTTTCGTGCTTATATCCAATTAAGGTTCAAGCACGCTGTCCTGGGCACACACCTCAGCTATCTGGGCTGCCTGTCCAGGACAGTGGGTTAGTTGTTAGTTTGTTAGTGGTTAGTGAGAGAGAAGAGGGTGTAGTGGCCTTACACCTACCCACTGAGCCCTTAAGAACTCGCTCTGGGTGGAGCCGGTACCGGGCTGCGAACCCTGTACCTACCAGCCTGTAGTCCGATGGCTTAACCACTACGTCACCGAGGCCGGTTACAGTTTGAGGACTACAACACAGCTACAGTCGGACACCTACAGTATCCGAGAGTACACGATGAGCGTCCGTGTGAATGTTTCCCAGGAGACCTGTTCACACATAATACAGTTTAGGTAGGATCGACAATAATATACTGCAGGCACGGTCACGTAAGTAAACATTGGAGGTGGTGTGCTGATTGAGATCGAGGGGTCAAGAGGAGTATAACACCAGTTCAAATAATAAAGAAACCTAGCGTTAAAAGGATCATCACATCACAAGATAAGTTGAATGGGGACAAACATAAGAAAAGTTATACAAACAGTTCAAATAAAAACCCAGGGTTAAAATATTTATCGAAAAGATAACCTGAGTGGGGGACTACCACAAGAAAGGTTAATTCCTGCTTGGGTCAGTCGTGTCATCTCGAGAGGGTTACAATGAGCGTAAGTCACTGGTAATAAGGTCAGGAAATAAGGTCAGTGTTATCAAATGTGTAATTACACAGACAATCCTGCAACAAAACTTTATAATTTATAGGATGTAACTAACAACTGGATGTCCAAATGAGCTTCTGCTGTAATTAAAACCATCAAAGAGAATATTTGAGGTGCTAAACTATATGTTAAATTGCTAATGAAAAGTAAAACTGTGAATTGTATTTTGTAACGTTACAGAATTGTTTTTTATATGAGACCATAATCCACAAAGGATTTCAATATTGGTAACATATCTGAATTCATCAATCCATTACCTCCCATTCTTCACATGTTTGTATTCCTAAATGCCCTGACAAATATTTTACAATGCTTTTAATATAGTCACCCGTTAGCAATTCATTCTATAAAAAATAGAACTGTCGTGAAAATGGGGGTAGGGTCACAAAACGGGTAGTTACACACAGAAAGCTGTGAGTCCTGCAATGCTATCATAAATGTTCCATCAGTAGGGATGTAATGCGTGACAAACATCACTATGAGCATTGGTTCCCCCCAGATGGTGCTGACTGACCCCTCATGTAACTATAACTGTAAAACACTGTTTGCAGACGAGAGAAGAGAGACACTACTACAACATGGGCATACTTATTTCGACTAGCAGCAACGTAATATATAAATATTACCCATGATATGCGATCCCATTACTCAGTACACTTTATTTAAGCAATCTATTCTAGCTAATGTTTACCTAGCACTGAGCTACTGTTTACCTAGCACTGTGTTAATGTTTACCTAGCACTGATATACTGTGTACCTAGCACTGAGCTACTGTTTTCCTAGCATTTAGCTACTGTTTACCTAACACTGAGTTAATGTTTACCTAGCACTGAACTAGTTTACCTAGCACTGATCTACTGTTTACTTAGCACTGATCTACTGTTTACCTAGCACTGAGCTACTGTTTACCCAGCACTGAGCTACTGTTTACCTAGCACTGAGCCACTGTGTACTTGGCACTGCGATCTACTGTTTACCTTGCACTGATCTACTGTTAACCTAGCATTGATCTACTGTTTACCTAGCACTGAGCTACTGTTTACCCAGCATTGCGAGAGCACTGTTTACCTAGCAGTGAGCTACTGTTTAATTAGCACTGATCTACTGTGTACCTAGCACCGAGCTACTGTTTACCTAGAACTGATCTACTGTGTACCTAGAACTGAGCTATTTACCCAGCACTGACCTACTGTGTACCTAGAACTGATCTACTGTATATCTAGCACTGAGCTACTGTTTACCTGGCATAGAGCTAGTGTTTACCTAGAACTGATCTACTGTGTACCTAGCACTGAGCTATTGTTTACCTGGCACAGAGCTACTGTTTACCTAGAACTGATCTACTGTGTACCTAGCACTGATCTACTGTATACCTAGCACTGATCTACTGTGCACCTAGCACCGAGCTACTGTTTACCTAGAACTGATCTACTGTGTACCTAGAACTGAGCTACTATTTACCCAGCACTGACCTACTGTGTACCTAGAACTGATCTACTGTGTATCTAGCACTGAGCTACTGTTTACCTGGCATATAGCTACTGTTTACCTAGAACTGATCTACTGTGTACCTAGCACTGAGCTATTGTTTACCTGGCACAGAGCTACTGTTTACCTAGAACTGATCTACTGTGTACCTAGAACTGATCTACTGTTTACCTAGCACTGAGCAACTGTTTACCTTGTTTACCTAGCACTGAGCAACTGTTTACCCAGCACTGATCTACTGTTTACCTAGCACTGAGCAACTGTTTACCTAGCACTGAGCAACTGTTTACCTTGTTTACCTAGCACTGATCTACTGTTTACCTTGCACTGAGCTACTGTTTACCTAGCACTGGTCTACTGTTTACCTGGCACTGAGCTACTGTTTACCTAGCACTGGTCTACTGTGTACCTAGCACTGGTCTACTCTGTACCTAGAACTGATTTTCTGTGTACCTAGAACTGAGCTATTGTTTACCTACTGATCTACTGTTTAACTTGCACTGATTTACTGTTTCCCCAGCACTGAGCTACTGTTTACCTGGCACTGAGCTACTGTTTACCTAGCACTGGTCTACTGTTTACCTGGCACTGAGCTACTGTTTACCTAGCACTGGTCTACTGTGTACCTAGCACTGGTCTACTCTGTACCTAGAACTGATCTTCTGTGTACCTAGAACTGAGCTATTGCTTACCTACTGGTCTACTGTGTACCTAGCCCTGATCTACTGTGTACCTAGCACTGAGCTACTGTTTAACTGGCACTGAGCAACCGTTTACCTGGCACTGAGCAACTGTTTCCCCAGCACTGAGCTACTGTTTAATTAGCATTGAACTACTGTTTACCCGTTTAATTACTGTTTACCTGGCACTGATCTACTGTTTACCTAGCAATGAACTACTGTTTAACTGGCACTGAGCAACCGTTTACCTGGCACTGAGCAACTGTTTCCCCAGCACTGAGCTACTGTTTAATTAGCATTGAACTACTGTTTACCTAGACCTGATCTACTGTGTACCTAGCACTGAGCTACTGTTTTCCTAGCACTGAGCTACTGTTTACCTAGAGCTGATCTACTGTGTACTTAGAACTGAGCTATTGTTTACCTACTGATCTACTGTGTACCTAGCACTGAGCTACTGTTTACCTAACACTGAGCTACTGTTTACCTAGAGCTGATCTACTGTGTACCTAGAACTGAGCTATTGTTTACCTACTGATCTACTGTTTAACTTGCACTGATCTACTGTTTCCCCAGCACTGAGCTACTGTTTACCTAGCACTGAGCTACTGTTTCCCCAGCACTGAGCTACTGTTTACCTGGCACTGAGCTACTGTTTACCCGGCACTGAGCTACTGTTTACCTGGCACTGAGCTACTGTTTCCCCAGCACTGAGCTACTGTTTACCTTGCACTGAGCTACTGTTTAATTAGCACTGAACTACTGTTTACCCGTTTAATTACTGCTTACCTGGCATTGATCTACTGTTTACCAAGCAATGAACTACCGTTTACCCGTTTAATTACTGTTTACCTGGCAATGAATTACTGTTTACCCATTTAATTACTGTTTAACTTGCACTGATGTACTGTTTCCCCAGCACTGAGCTACTGTTTACCTGCGACTGATCTACTGTTTACCTAGCACTGATCTACTGTTTACCTAGAACTGCGCTACTGTATACCTAACACTGATCTATTGTTTACTTAGCACTGAGCTATTGCGTACCTAGCACTGAATTACTGTTTACCTAGCACTGAGCTACTGTTTACCTAGCACTGTGCTACTGAGTACCTAACACTGATCTATTGTTTACTTAGCACTGAGCTACTGTGTACCTAGCACTGAGCTACTGTTTATCTATCACTTATTTACTGTTTACCTAGCACTGAGCTACTGTTTACCTAGCACTGTGCTACTGAGTACCTAACACTGATCTATTGTTTACTTAGCACTGAGCTACTGTGTACCTAGCACTGAGCTACTGTTTATCTATCATTTATTTACTGTGTACTTAGCACTGAGCTACTGTTTAGCTACTGATCTACTGTTTACCTTGGACTGATCTACTGTTTACCTAGCACTGATCTACTGTTTACCTAGAACTGCGCTACTGTATACCTAGCACTGAGCTACTGTTTACCTAGCACTGATCTACGGTTTACCTAGCACTGAGCTACTGTGTACCTAGCACTGAGCTACTGTTTAATTAGCACTGATCTACTGTTTAAGTAGCACTGATCTACTGTGTACCTAGCACTGATCTACTGTTTACCTAGCACTGAGCTACTGTTTACCTAGCACCGATATACTGTGTACCTAGCACTGAGCTACTGTTTGCCTAGCACTGTGCTACTGTGTACCTAACGCTGATCTACTGTTTACTTAGCACTAATCTACTGTGTACCTAGCACTGATCTACTGTTTAATTAGCACTGAGCTACTGTTTACCTAGCACTTATCTACTGTTTACCTAGCACTGAGCTACTGTTTACCTAGCACTTATGTACTGTTTACCTAGCACTGAGCTACTGTTTACCTAGCACTGAGCTACTGTTTACCTAGCATCTATCTACTGCGTACCTAGCACTGAGCTACTGTTTACCTAGCACTGTGCTACTGTTCTAGCACTGTGCTACTGTTTACCTTGCACTTATCTACTGTGTACCTAGCACTGATCTACTGTTTAATTAGCACTGAGCTACTGTGTACCTAGCACTTATCTACTGTGTACCTAGCACTGAGCTACTGTGTACCTAGCACTGAGCTACTGTTTAATTAGCACTGATCTACTGTTTACCTAGGACTGATCTACTGTTTACTTAGCACTGAGCTAATGTTTACCTCACACTGATCTACTGTTTACCTAGCACTGAGCTACTGGTTACGTAGCACTGATCTACTGATTACCTAGCACTGATCTACTGTTTACCTAGCATTGAGCTACTGTTTACCTGTTGAGTTAATCTGTTGATACTGTTCGCTGTTGAGGAACACGTCGATGAGACTGTCAGACGAGTATTTCTCGCACGACTGGCGGCGTTCCGCCACCCACCTCCCAATGACGCTCGCCAGTCCCGCCGTTATCTCCGCCAGGTCCGGGGACTGGTGGGGGATGAGCGCCCACAGCTTGGGCAGCTTCACACTCAGGGCGGTCGAGAGGGAAAGTAAGTCCACGTCGTCTGCCCCGCGTAGCAGGGCCACCAGCGACACAAAGTCTGGATCCGTGTAGGAAAAGCGCGACCCTCTGATTAGAGTGCACAGGCCATTCACGATGCACGGGCGAAGCGTTTCGGTTAGGTTCATTTCCCGCTCGGAAAACCTTTCTAACTGCGCCAGCAAGTCTGTAGCCTCGTTTTGTAAATGTCGGTGAAAGGCCTGTTCCGCCTTATCACCCCACAGCGTATGAAGACACAGCGTTCTGTTGAGGCGCCATTTTTGTCCACTGCCAAATAAAATACCTGGAAATAAAAAGTTAAAACTTCCTGGATCAATATATTTACTCTTAGAACTAACGTGCAATATTCATAGCTATAATATTATATGCATGATTGTCTGTCTGTCTGTCTGTCTGTCTACAAAGACAGTCTATCTATACATCTACCTATCGCTGTCATTGACAGAAAGACAGGCAAATAGCCAGACAAATAGACAGATAGATAAATAACAAGCTAAATTGATACTGATATAATTATAGACAAACAGATAATGAAAAGAAAGAACAAAGAATAGGCACCTTGTCCAATAGCTGCAGGCCCTGGCGGTCTGTCGATAATATCAACCGAATCCTTGAGATATTTGTTCACCAACGGCATACTGTTTAGATACACTATCAGACTGGATCCCATTCTCACACTGTATATATCTCCGTATTGGTTGTACCATTCAGAATTGGTCTCTGGGCCTTTCCAGAAGGGAAGACAACCGAGAAGGGGCACGCCCCACGGTCCTGGTGGAAGCTGACGTCTCCGAATGAATGTGAAACAAATGAGTGACGCTGCCACCGTCAGCAGTATTCCCGTGACGCCACTCACAGCGAACACGACGTCCATGGCAGCAACACTTCGTCGTCGTCGTCGTCGTCTTCTAGTCTGAAATTAAACAGGAATATTATGGGCATAACTCTTTTATTTTTCGCATACCGTTCTACCGCCACACGGTCTCGTCGTATATATATATATATATATATATATATATATATATATATATATATATATATATATATATATATATATATATATATATATTTGCGCATACTTAACTCGTGCAATAAATAGGAATCGATAACAACGTATATGAAGTTCTGTATATATGTATATATATCGAGAGAGAGAGAGAGAGAGAGAGAGAGAGAGAGAGAGAGAGAGAGAGAGGGGGGGGGGGGGTCGTTTTCAAGGTAATTTCTAGACACATTGCCTGAAATGAAAGTTTTCATTGACAGCAATTGTTATAAAGGTAAACACAACTAGTGACAAAATGCAATATTATTTAATTCGCTACGTATTTGAGATAAAGACATTAAAACAAGTAAAAATCTAAACCAAACACATAATTGATAATTAATCACAAGATGCACATCATTAAAACAATTTGAATATGTTTTCTACAGATCTGAGATAAATACATCAAAACATACATAGATGCAAATCATTAAAACAATTTGAATATTTTTGCTACGGTTTTGAGATAAATACATTAAAACATACATGAATATTTTTGCTACAGATTTGAAATAAATACATTAAAACATACATAGATGCAAATCATTAAAACAATTTGAATATTTTTGCTACGGTTGGAGATAAATGTATTAAAACATACATCACATACATCATTAAAACATTAAAAGACATGCTAACATTAAAAGATTATTCTTTCAAAGTATAGAATTAATAGATTAAGACAGGTTAACATCAAAAGTTATCATGAATGCATGTTCAACGGGCTTCTAATCCATTGAAAAAACCCAATCTATTTTAAGGTAATTAACTGTTACGATTATTCTTTCAAACTATAGAATTAACAGATTAAGACAGTGTGAGATTAAAAGCAATATTTTTAATCTTAATTACTTTGATGTCAAGCTTTTCGTTAGTGTTTTGTTTTTGGAGAATGTCTTTGTGGAGATTTTTATTTTAAATAAATTACATAATTTTAACTATTATTGCATTTTGTCACTAGGTGTGTTTACCGTTACAACAATTGCTGTCAATGAATGGTGGATCTTTCATTTCAGGCAATGTGTCTATAAATTACCTTGAAAAGTCAGGCAATGTGTATATTGCCTGAACTATTTAGGCAATATACAGATTGCCTGAGTGAATCAGTTACTTTACAGATTGCCTGAAATTTTCAGGCATTCTACAGATTGCCTGGTTTTACACATTGACTGTAACATATATAGCACTCAACTAATGCGCTAATCGATGACGTCATCGTGTGACGTCCCACTTGACGTCCTAGTGGGACCTATCACTGATATGTACTAAGATATTTTAACCATATGGGTCACGTGTCAATGTGGACCATAACAATAAAATACTTTCCAAATTATAATCCAGAATTTACTTACACAAATATCCTGAAACTGGAAATTTTAATATTTGTTCAGTTTATTTATTACTTTTTAAAATAAAAGTGTTGTTTTTTTGTGGGGTTTTTGTTTTGGAAAAATGTAGCGAAAACCCATCATTGTATGCAGTGACTGTTAAGCCGTATGCCAGTCATAATACTTTTACTTTTTGAGGGGAGTATGTTGACTATATTAGGATAATTTCTAATGTCTTATCTATTTTTTATCATTTGAAAGTTTAATATTTATTTCTGTAATTTTACGTATATTATTGATTTGTTTTTATTACATTTATATATATATATATATATATATATATATATATAATTAAATTTTCTTTGCGTCTATAAACTTTACGGCAATCTGATTGGTCTAGAGGCGCTTGCTTTTGTTCGTTCATATCCGAAAAAAATTAAGCCACGCCTACTACCCCCCCCCCCCCCCCCCCCCCCGACTCGCACTACTTTTGTGCATCAAGCCGGATTATTCTGGCAATCATATTTAGATATTTTGAAGAAAACACACGTGAAAGCTACAAAAAATGTACACGATAAATTAATGGAAAATGCTATAGCAGAGTAGACATGTAGATATATACGCATTGATGTAAAAAAAAAAAACCCACACCCCACACACATACCCAAAAACCCCAACCTCTTCGCTAATCATGACACGAGACTCGGTCGGTGGCCCAAGAAACATGTAGGAAACTTCACTTCTGTAACTTACTTGTAAGCGATGTTCTACAGCTGTTGGCGAAAATTAAACGGTTCTACCAACAGCATAAATGTTAGACACGTTCTCTTCGTTCACTTTCATAAAATATAAACACGAATAGGACAATTCCTTCCAATATAACTAAACGATCCGTAAAAATGCACAGCAGCTAGAGGAAATGACGTCATTTACAAAAAAATCACCTGATTTAAATGATAGTGAATGAACGTTCGCATTGTTACGCGACATAAGTATCAATGAAGTTTACACAAACAATACTACAGGCGTATTTAAAGCTAAACAAAATAAATTCAGTTATGTATTGTTAAAGTATGCATAAAAATTCAATTATTTAAGAATTGACCGCAATTATATATATATATATATATATATATATATATATATATATATATATATATATATATATATATATATATAGGGCCTATATATATATATATATATACATGTAATATTCATTTGTGTTAACCGTAATAATTTTGGTTGGGATGAGGTTTGTTTTTTCGTTTTTCATTCAATTAATTTATTAAAAAATAAATATTATGTTGAAAAATTTGGTTGAATTTACACTACTCTGCAAACGAATAATTTGCGATTTTAAACACGCATATATGCATATTAAATCGCGATAACATGCATTGACTAGAACCCGGAAGTAAACAGCGAAGAATGGAACGTGGCTTTTACAATTTAAACATGTATCAAATGCTGTTGCCATTTTTTATCACAAACACTCAAGTCAAATATGTACACATTTAATGGTTTTGGCATGGCGGATATTGGATAGAATGTTGTGAGAACGGTTGGGAGTAGCCTACATGGTTTTGGAAAACCCACGAATTGGCAGCGAGTACGTAAACCTTATTTTTCTTCTTTGTTTGTTGTTGGGTTTTTTTTTTTTTTTTTGTACCACCAACTGTGGATTTTTTTCTTATTTTTTTTTTTTAAGTATTAGCCGTTTTACGATTCAGTCACATAATGGTCATAATTAGGCCGGGAATAATAAAGTGGATATACCGATCGGTGCGTTACGGCAATACAAAATTAGGAGCCGGAATTGTGAATAGTGCACGAACGTCACCTGTCGGAAAGTTGGTGATAGATCCCATTCTGAAGAGTTACGTAGTCATCAGATGAAACCCGCTACATGTTTCCAAATGTAGCAAGGGATCGTTTTTATGGACTTTGTCACCTAATTAAATTTTAACAGTTAAAATAAATACGTAAGGTACATGTAAGGGACGAGAAACTAGGCCAATATTCAACCTGCCAAACCTAATTATGAAACAAGCCCGGCCACGCATCCCTTCATGGACCAATATTTAATTATTACTTATTTGCATTATAAAATTTAATATTTAAATGAAATATTTCCACTAAAATGTTACTGTTATTATTAAAAATAAAAACAAACATATGCACCATGAGCATGTGTGTAAAACAGAGAGAGAGAGAGAGAGAGAGAGAGAGAGAGAGAGAGAGAGAGAGAGAGACGAGACGAGAGCCTGTGCAATGCCTAACTCAAAGCCTAAAAGGTCCTATTTCCTACCACCTACCTTTCCGACCGGATAGTCCAGACTCTCTCTCACAGGCCCAAAATACAAAATGTTTTATAGCATGGTTTTGATTCGTTAACTGTATTTAAGTAGAAATACTTTGTAGGTTTACTTCTTTTTCCTTTTTGACGTATTTCAACTAATGAACAACATAAGTCATTATAGGGTGTTTCCAACTCCAACATGTAACAACAAGTTAAAGTTATTAAATAAAACTCTTGGTTATAGAAATGCCACTGGGTGGTTCCACAGGTTTGTGTTTTGTCAGAGCACGTCAAGGCTGTGGGGAGAACCTGTTTTCCGGGAGTCTGCCGTTCATATAAACACGTATGCACGTGGCGAGTCTGGCTGCGATACTGAAGACAACATTTGATGATGATGATGATGATGATGATGATGATAACTAGTTTAACGTGCCCATATACCACTAGGGTTTCGAACACGCCCATCCCGAGTCCGACCTCCGATAAGATCGGTGGCCTGACTCGGGATGGGGGGGGGGGGGGGTTGAAAATGGGCAGAATTTTGAAAATAGCAATTAGTAAAAACGTTAATAGAATAAATAAAAAAAGAAAAAGGTTACAAGCCAAAAATAAAAAAGAATTGACTGCTCGGCCGAATATTTATATAATTTGGAGCATTTTAGAAGGACAGTCCAAAATTAAATAAGAGAAAGAAGAGAGGATCGGACTATTTAATAATATTACAAAAAAGAAGTAATTTCGACATAAAATTTTGAACGCAGATCTAAACGTTTAAAGTCCGATCGATATGTCCACGCGAGTGGCCTCGTTAAGGCCGTTTGGGTGCACAGCTTAAAGGGACGAGATGGGTTGCATCCCGTCAAGAAAACCCCTAGATTGACAGTCGATAGACGTTGAAGGTGTAGTGCTGTGCTGAAATACAGATCTTGAGAAGCCGGATCCGTCTGAACATTTGAAATACATTGTGTCTGTGATTGCTCGTGAGGGACGGGGCGTAGCCCACTGGAAAAATTCCCCCTAATGCGCGGTCGGTTCGGGATCGATTCCCGTCGGTGGGCCCATTGGGTTATTTCTCATTCCAGCCAGTGCCACTCTACAGTGCTATCCTGTCTGTGGTGTGATGCATATAAAAGATCCATCGCTACTAATGAAAAAATATAGCGGGTTTCTTCTCTATGACTGTGTCAAAATGACCATATGTTTGACATCCAATAGCCGATGATTAATAAATCAATGTGCTCAAGTGGTGTCGTTAAACAAAACATGGTTTTATTGCTCGTGAAATATGATATTTGCCGTGACACTGATTGGTCGGATGGGCAGGGCGTTACTTAGGTCGAGATCACGTTAATTAACAGGTGGCAGGCGTCAGATTAACAGTAACTTGAGCTGACTGTACAGGACGTGAAATAATGTATAAAAAATAAATTGTATTGTTACAAAGTTGAATTGTAGCTCTGTCAGCTCACCAAATCCATGCTATAACTATTACATATCAGCTTCATCACCAAATCCATGCTATAACTATTACATATCAGCTTTATCACCAAATCCATGCTATAACTATTACATATCAGCTCTAGGATCTAATTCATGCTATAACTATTACATATCAGCTTTATCACCAAAAGCATGCTACAACTATTACAAATCAGCTTTTTATCATGCAACCATGCCTCCTATTGACCTGATAACCCCTACTGATAATTCGAAGTGTTATCATGTCACTAGGAAATCAGGTAGATCGTGTTCTCATTTTTCAAACATCCATTTACAGCAATAATTGTTGAACTGCATAAATAAATATAACATTTACACTTCCTGTAACACCAAATTACCTCTTATTTGGTCAATTCTCCATTATTCGCTCCCATTCGGAACTAGCCAGCGTTTTGAATTAAACATTTTGAAACAAAAAAGCAAGTAGCTTCCTGCAAATAATGTTTACATTGGGACAGCGTCTGGTGTCACAGTTACTAGCAGATCTTCTTCAGGTCACACATAAACTTCAGTTTTCACAGAAAAAAAGTAAAACAAATTGAAATATAATCAAAGTATTTTATTTACAATTTGGAAACACATAACTTTTAGGCTGGCTATGCCATTCCCAAGATGCTTTCGGGCGTCTGCTGTTGTCCGACTTCCGGAAGTAGTTTTTACATGATCAAACTAACAGTTTCTATACCGCTGAAACATGTTATAAAACTATAACTTGAAAGAGGTTGCATGATACAAAAATATAACTTGAAAGAGGTTGTTGCATGATACAAAAACATCAGGTTACTACGTTTTGATATCGTGCTTATTTGGCTCGGTTCGATAACGGTGTAACAGGTTCGCTGAAGCTCGTCTTTTACACCGTTATCTAAACCTCGCCAAATAACCACGATATCAAAACATAGTAAACTGATATTCTATATATCATCAAATTCATACTATATTTATTACATATACGCTTTATCACCTAATCCATGCTACAACTATTACATATCTGCTTTATCATCTCATCTATGCTATAACTATTACATATAAGCTTTATCACCTAATCCATCCTATAACTATTACATATCTGCTTTATCATCTCATCTATGCTATATCTATTACATATAAGCTTTATCACATAATCCATGCTATAACTATTACATATCTGCTTTATCATCTCATCTATGCTATAACTATTACATATCAGCTTTATCACCTAATTCATGATATGACTATTACATATCAGCTTTATCACCCAATCCATGATATGACTAGAAAGAAATGTTTTATTTAACGACGCACTCAACACATTTTATTTACGGTTATATGGCGTCACACATATGGTTAAGGACCACAGATTTTGAGAGGAAACCCGCTGTCGCCACTACATGGGCTACCATACTCTTCCGATTAACAGCAAGGGATCTTTTATTTGCGCTTCCTCGGGCAAAAGGAAGTGTGCTGATAAAACTGTAAGCTAGTTGGTTATACGATACTTTATGCATAGGCTTTGTGCCTCATGCACTAGAATGGTGTTAGTGCATGTGTCTATCGATTTATGATACTCATTTCCAGTTAGTATGAAATTTACTTTGTATATTATTAAAATGGATCTAATCCACCCAAACGATTGACACGGATACCTCATGCACTAGAATGGTGTTTCTGTCTATCTAGAAAGGTTTTACCTCTTTGACTTACCGGCCTCATGCACTAGAATGGTGTTTCTGTCTATCTACCTCTTTGACTTACCGGCCTCATGCACTAGAATGGTGTTTCTGTCTATCGACCTCTTTGACTTACCGACCTCATGCACTAGAATGGTGTTTCTGTCTATCTACCTCTTTGACTTACTTACCGGCCTCATGCACTAGAATGGTGTTTCTGTCTATCGACCTCTTTGACTTGCCGACCTCATACACTAGAATGGTGTTTCTGTCTATCGACCTCTTTGATTTACCGGCCTCATGCACTAGAATGGTGTTTCTATCTATCGACCTCTTTGACTTACCGGCCTCATGCACTAGAATGGTGTTTCTATCTATCTACCTCTTTGACTTACCGGCCTCATGCACTAGAATGGTGTTTCTATCTATCTACCTCTTTGACTTACCGGCCTCATGCACTAGAATGGTGTTTCTATCTATCTACCTCTTTGACTTACCGGCCTCATGCACTAGAATGGTGTTTCTCTCTATCTACCTCTTTGATTTACAGGCCTCATGCGCTAGAATGGGGTTTCTGTCTATCGACTTCTTTGACTTACCGACCTCATGCACTAGAATGGTGTTTCTGTCTATCGACCTCTTTGACTTACCGGCCTCATGCGATAGAATGGTGTTTCTGTCTATCGACCTCTTTGACTTACCGGCCTCATGCACTAGAATGGTGTTTCTGTCTATCTACCTCTTTGACTTACCGGCCTCATGCACTAGAATGGTGTTTCTGTCTATCAACCTCTTTGATTTACCGGCCTCATGCACTACAATGGTGGGATGTTTTTATTTACCTCTGACTTACCGGCCTCATGCAATAGAATGGTGTTTCTGTCTATCTATCTCTTTGATTAACCGGCCTCATGCACTAGAATGGTGTTTCTATCTATCGACCTCTTTGACTTACCGGCCTCATGCACTAGAATGGTGTTTCTATATATGTATCTCATTGATTTACCGGCCTCATGCACTAGAATGGTGTTTCTATCTATCGACCTCTTTGACTTACCGGCCTCATGCACTAGAATAGTGTTTCTATCTATCGACCTCTATCTATCGACCTCTTTGACTTACTGGCCTCATGCACTAGAATGGTGTTTCTGTCTATCGACCTCTTTGACTTACCGGCCTCATGCACTAGAATGGTGTTTCTGTCTATCTACCTCTTTGACTTACCGGCCTCATGCACTAGAATGGTGTTTCTGTCTATCTACCTCTTTGACTTACCGACCTCATGCACTAGAATGGTGTTTCTGTCTATCGACCTCTTTGACTTACCGGCCTCATGCACTAGAATGGTGTTTCTATCTATCGACCTCTATCTATCGACCTCTTTGACTTACCGGCCTCATGCACTAGAATGGTGTTTCTGTCTATCGACCTCTTTGACTTACCGGCCTCATGCGATAGAATGGTGTTTCTGTCTATCGACCTCTTTGACTTACCGGCCTCATGCACTAGAATGGTGTTTCTGTCTATCTACCTCTTTGACTTACCGACCTCATGCACTAGAATGGTGTTTCTGTCTATCTACCTCTTTGACTTACCGGCCTCATGCACTAGAATGGTGTTTCTGTCTATGCACTAGACCTCTTCGACCTCTTATCGACCTCTTTGACTTACCGGCCTCATGCACTAGAATGGTGTTTCTGTCTATCGACCTCTTTGACTTACCGGCCTCATGCACTAGAATGGTGTTTCTGTCTATCGACCTCTTTGACTTACCGGCCTCATGCGATAGAATGGTGTTTCTCTCTATCTACCTCTTTGACTTACCGGCCTCATGCACTAGAATGGTGTTTCTGTCTATCTACCTCTTTGACTTACCAACCTCATGCACTAGAATGGTGTTTCTGTCTATCGATCTCTTTGACTTACCGGCCTCATGCACTAGAATGGTGTTTCTGTCTATCGACCTCTTTGACTTACCGGCCTCATGCACTAGAATGGTGTTTCTGTCTATCGACCTCTTTGACTTACCGGCCTCATGCACTAGAATGGTGTTTCTGTCTATCTACCTCTTTGACTTACCGGCCTCATGCACTAGAATGGTGTGTCTATGACCTCTGATCTATGCACTAGAATGGTGTTTCTGTCTATCTACCTCTTTGTCTTACTGGCCTCATGCACTAGAATGGTGGGATGTTTTTATTTACCTCTGACTTACCGGCCTCATGCACTAGAATGGTGTTTCTGTCTATCGACCTCTTTGACTTACCGGCCTCATGCACTAGAATGGTGTTTCTGTCTATCGACCTCTTTGACTTACCGGCCTCATGCACTAGAATGGTGTTTCTGTCTATCGACCTCTTTGACTTACCGGCCTCATGCACTAGAATGGTGTTTCTATCTATCTACCTCTTTGACTTACCGGCCTCATGCACTAGAATGGTGTTTCTATCTATCTACCTCTTTGACTTACCGGCCTCATGCACTAGAATGGTGTTTCTATCTATCTACCTCTTTGACTTACCGGCCTCATGCACTAGAATGGTGTTTCTATCTATCGACCTCTTTGACTTACCGGCCTCATGCACTAGAATGGTGTTTCTATCTATCGACCTCTTTGACTTACCGGCCTCATGCACTAGAATGGTGTTTCTGTCTATCGACCTCTTTGACTTACCGGCCTCATGCACTAGAATGGTGTTTCTGTCTATCTACCTCTTTGACTTACCGGCCTCATGCACTAGAATGGTGTTTCTGTCTATCTACCTCTTTGACTTACCGGCCTCATGCACTAGAATGGTGTTTCTGTCTATCTACCTCTTTGACTTACCGGCCTCATGCACTAGAATGGTGTTTCTGTCTATCTACCTCTTTGACTTACCGGCCTCATGCACTAGAATGGGTCTATCTACCTCTTTGACTTACCGGCCTCATCTAGAATGGTGTTTCTGTCTATCGACCTCTTTGACTTACCGGCCTCATGCACTAGAATGGTGTTTCTGTCTATCGACCTCTTTGACTTACCGGCCTCATGCACTAGAATGGTGTTTCTATCTATTACCTCTTTGTCTTACCGGCCTCATGCACTAGAATGGTTGACCTTCTTTGACTTACCGGCCTCATGCACTAGAATGGTGTTTCTGTCTATCGACCTCTTTGACTTACCGGCCTCATGCACTAGAATGGTGTTTCTTCTATCTACCTCTTTGACTTACCGGCCTCATGCACTAGAATGGTGTTTCTGTCTATCGACCTCTTTGACTTACCGGCCTCATGCACTAGAATGGTGTTTCTGTCTATCTACCTCTTTGACTTACCGGCCTCATGCACTAGAATGGTGTTTCTGTCTATCTACCTCTTTGACTTACCGGCCTCATGCACTAGAATGGTGTTTCTATCTATCGACCTCTTTGACTTACCGGCCTCATGCACTAGAATGGTGTTTCACTATATAGAATGCACTAGAATGGTGTTTCTGTCTATCGACCTCTTTGACTTACCGGCCTCATGCACTAGAATGGTGTTTCTATCTATCGACCTCTTTATGTCGACCTCTTTGACTTACCGGCCTCATGCACTAGAATGGTGTTTCTATCTATCGACCTCTTTGACTTACCGGCCTCATGCACTAGAATGGTGTTTCTGTCTATCTACCTCTTTGACTTACCGGCCTCATGCACTAGAATGGTGTTTCTGTGTTTCTACCGGCCTCATCTATCTGTCTACCTCTTTGACTTACCGGCCTCATGCACTAGAATGGTGTTTCTGTCTATCGACCTCTTTGACTTACCGGCCTCATGCACTAGAATGGTGTTTCTGTCTATCTACCTCTTTGACTTACCGGCCTCATGCACTAGAATGGTGTTTCTGTCTATCGACCTCTTTGACTTACCGGCCTCATGCACTAGAATGGTGTTTCTGTCTATCGACCTCTTTGACTTACCGGCCTCATGCACTAGAATGGTGTTTCTGTCTATCGACCTCTTTGACTTACCGGCCTCATGCACTAGAATGGTGTTTCTGTCTATCGACCTCTTTGACTTACCGGCCTCATGCACTAGAATGGTGTTTCTGTCTATCTCGACCTCTTTGACTTACCGGCCTCATGCACTAGAATGGTGTTTCTGTCTATCTACCTCTTTGACTTACCGGCCTCATGCACTAGAATGGTGGTGTTTCTTACCGGCCTCATCTAGAATGGTATCTATCTACCTCTTTGACTTACCGGCCTCATGCACTAGAATGGTGTTTCTGTCTATCGACCTCTTTGACTTACCGGCCTCATGCACTAGAATGGTGTTTCTGTCTATCGACCTCTTTGACTTACCGGCCTCTCATGCACTAGAATGGTGTTTCTCATCTATCTATCGACCTCTTTGACTTACCGGCCTCATGCACTAGAATGGTGTTTCTGTCTATCGACCTCTTTGACTTACCGGCCTCATGCACTAGAATGGTGATCTATACCTCTTTGACTTACCGGCCTCATGCACTAGAATGGTGTGACTTTTCTGTTTCTATCGACCTCTTTGACTTACCGGCCTCATGCACTAGAATGGTGTTTCTGTCTATCGACCTCTTTGACTTACCGGCCTCATGCACTAGAATGGTGTTTCTGTCTATCGACCTCTTTGACTTACCGGCCTCATGCATGCTAGAATGGTGTTTCTGTCTATCTACCTCTTTGACTTACCGGCCTCATGCACTAGAATGGTGTGTTTCTGTCTATCGCACCTCTTTGACTTACCGGCCTCATGCACTAGATGGTGTTTCTGTCTATGGTGTTTCTGTTTCTATCTACCTCTTTGACTTACCGGCCTCATGCACTAGAATGGTGTTTCTATCTATCGACCTCTTTGACTTACCGGCCTCATGCACTAGAATGGTGTTTCTATCTATCGACCTCTTTGACTTACCGGCCTCATGCTTACCGGCCTCAGAATGGTGTTTCTGTCTATCTACCTCTTTGACTTACCGGCCTCATGCACTAGAATGGTGTTTCTCAACCTCTATCGACCTCTCTTTGAATGGTGTTTCTCTACTCTTTGGCCTCATGCACTAGAATGGTGTTTCTATCTATCGACCTCTTTGACTTACCGGCCATCATGCTATCTATCGACCTCTTTGATTTACCGGCCTCATGCACTAGAATGGTGTTTCTATCTATCGACCTCTTTGACCTCATGCACTAGAATGGTGTTTCTGTCTATCGACCTCTTTGACTTACCGGCCTCATGCGATAGAATGGTGTTTCTGTCTATCTACCTCTTTGACTTACCGGCCTCATGCACTAGAATGGTGTTTTTGTCTATCTACCTCTTTGACTTACCGACCTCATGCACTAGAATGGTGTTTCTGTCTATCGACCTCTTTGACTTACCGGCCTCATGCGATAGAATGGTGTTTCTGTCTATCGACCTCTTTGACTTACCGGCCTCATGCACTAGAATGGTGTTTCTATCTATCTACCTCTTTGACTTACCGGCCTCATGCACTAGAATGGTGTTTCTGTCTCGACCTCTTTGACTTACTCAGCACTAGAATGGTGTTTCTATCTATCTACCTCTTTGACTTACCGGCCCTCTTTGACTTACCGGCCTCATGCACTAGAATGGTGTTTCTGTCTATTTACCTCTTTGACTTACCGGCCTCATGCACTAGAATGGTGACTAGAATGGTGGAATGTTTTTATTTACCTCTTTGACTTACCGGCCCCGTGCCCTGTGGAATGTTTTTATTTACCTCTTTGGCTTACCGGCCCCGTGCACTAGAATGGTGGAATGTTTTTATTTACCTCGTTTAGGTTGCTTTCCTTTCTTCTTACTTCTCCTTTTCGTTTTTAGCTTCGCTCTTCTTTCCTTCCTTTCTTTTTCGTCTTTTCCCGTATGGATGAATTCCTTTCCTCTTTTCCTAAATTGTCTTTGAACGGTCTTTTGTTAGTTTTCTTTCTTTTCCTTTTTCCTTTTTCGCCAAGCAATCTCTCTTTTCTTCTTTCTTCTTGTGGTTTGCCAGTCGTGTTTTAAAAATGTCTTTTCTTTTATATCCTTATTGTTTTCTCGCTGATTTTGTGTTCCCCTTGTGTCTGACAGTCCACACTACTGGTTTCCTCTCTAGTCTTCCGCTTACCTCTGTAGCATCATTTAAACGTGTTTCCGATCGTCTTTCCGGCAGTGGAAACAATACGGGATGGTTCCAACAATCGATATGGCCGCTGGCTGTACGCTATTGAATATATACCGCGATGTGGAAGAGTTTAGCACAGACCAGTCCACTTGACAAGACGCCAGGAAAACAGGTTGTATAATCCATGTGCCAAACATCACCTACACATCGCCGATCGAGTGGAAAATGTTTCATTTATTACTCAACGGCCATCCGCCAATATATCCGCATCGCTTCCTCTGCTCGTTATAACGGTGACGAACTAAATGGCAGACTAATGTGGCTCCACCCATAGCTTCCGTTCTTATTACGGTCTGTCGTTTCACAACACTGTCTTAGGAACTTACGTATTATACACAGACATTTTTATTAATAGTGCCTTAATCGGATTAAAATAAAAAATTTTTTTTATATATTTATATGTACCATTATTATTAGTATTATTAGTATTATTATGATGATGATGATGATGATGATGATTCTTCTTCTTCTTTTTATTATTATTATTATTATTATTATTATTATTATTAGTCGAAGCCAACTCCCCCTCAATCAGTACCATAAACAAGAAATTAAATATTTTAAACACATCGTGAGGGATCTAGGTCTAATTAACTCAAATCAAAAGCTATGTTAGCTCTCCATTTTTCTTTTCGACCAACCGTTCAAAATTGCGCTAAACTTCCTTAAATTAAAATTGCGCACCTTTTCCATTTGACATTTACTTTGCTCCTTCAAAATTCCATAGCACCATTACCGCCCTCCCCCCTCCCCTCCCCCTTCCGCCTGTTACCGACCACGGTTGGGCTGCTGGTGCTCTCTTGCACCTGTCAGTGCAGGCGGTCCCTCCTCCTCCCACCCCACCTTTCCTGTCCCGGGCAGAAAGGCCGGCCGAGACCGGCTCTTGTGCCCAGGACAGGCGTGCGCTACAACAGCTTGCTCTGAATGTGCACGTAAAGCCCTATGACCTGACCTGACCTGTGAGGGATCTATTTTTTCTTTACTATGCCAGTCAACCTTTGTTGGTTAGGTTTCGCTGAAATAAATCCTTCTTGGGTAGATGTATCTCATGAATGTGTACCTGGCTATCACAACATAATAAAGAAAACATCTCCAGTAAGTTGTGATATACGATATAACTAAACACCACACTTTTGCCCACTTCAGTATCACAATGAGAGAAAAGCTAAACGGAAAATGTCGGAGATTATAGGGCAGAATGTCACCCCATCCACTCACCCCCTCCCTTTAAGCAGAGGGTGGAGTTGTACAGCGTTCGTTTGAGGTGCAATGGGTAGTTGTTCCACGACTGGCACTTCAAAGTCCGTGGTATATACTGTCCTGTGTATTAGAAAGTGCATGTAAAAGATGTCTTGATGCATTTGTGGTAAGAGTAGCATATTTGTCACTGTCTGTGTTTACCGGCCTCGGTGGGGTCGTGGTTAGGCCATCGGTCTACAGGCTGGTAGGTACTGGGTTCGGACCCCAGTCGAGGCATGGGATTTTTAATCCAGATACCGACTCCAAACCCTGAGTGAGTGCTCCGTAAGGCTTAATGGGTAGGTGTAAACCACTTGCACCGATCAGTGATCCATAACTGGTTCAACAAAGGCCATGGTTTGTGCTATCCTGCCTGTGGGAAGCGCAAATAAAAGATTCCTTGCTGCTAATCGGAAAGAGTAGCCCATGTAGTGGCGACAGTGGGTTTCCTCTCAAACTCTTTGTGGTCCTTAAACATATGTTTGACGCCATATAACCGTAAATAAAATGTGTTGAGTGCGTCGTTAAATAAAACATTTCTTTCTTTTCTGTCTGTGTTTGTTTCTCTATCTCTCTCTCTGTCTCTCTTCCTCTCTCTCTGTCTCTTTTCCCTCCTCTGTCTGTCTCTTCTTGTATCTGCGGCTGTCTCTCTCTTAAATATTGAAATAGTCATATGTTGGACACAAAACAACCTTTGCATTTGTGTTAATTGATACTCCCCAATGGTCCTGGATGTAATAGACCCTACAATAAGAGACATTTGTGTTAATTCATACTCCCCGATGGTCCTGGGTGTAATACACTCTACAATAAGAGACATTTGTGTTAATTGA
Organism: Gigantopelta aegis; assembly: GCF_016097555.1. Classification (NCBI taxonomy): domain Eukaryota; kingdom Metazoa; phylum Mollusca; class Gastropoda; order Neomphalida; family Peltospiridae; genus Gigantopelta; species Gigantopelta aegis. Next base: position 84,487,691 of record NC_054707.1, on the reverse strand, counting down.
TACTCCCCGATGGTCCTGGGTGTAATACACTCTACAATAAGAGACATTTGTGTTAATTGATACTCCCCGATGGTCCTGGGTGTAATACACTCTACAATAAGAGACATTTGTGTTAATTGATACTCCCCGATGGTCCTGGATGTAATACACACTACAATAAGAGACATTTGTGTTAATTGATACTCCCCGATGGTCCTGGATGTAATACACACTACAATAAGAGACATTTGTGTTAATTGATACTCCCCGATGGTCCTGGGTAGTAATACACACTACAATAAGAGACATTTGTGTTAATTGATACTCCCGATGGTCCTGGATGTAATACACACTACAATAAGAGACATTTGTGTTAATTGATACTCCCCGATGGTCCTGGGTGTAATACACACTACAATAAGAGACATTTGTGTTAATTGATACTCCCCGATGGTCCTGGGTGTAATACACTCTACAATAAGAGACATTTGTGTTAACTGATACTCCCCGATGGTCCTGGGTGTAATACACTCTACAATAAGAGAAATTTTTGTTAATTGATACTCCCCAATGGTCCTGGATGTATTACACTCTACAATAAGAGAAATTTTTGTTAATTGATACTCCCCAATGGTCCTGGATGTAATACACTCTACAATAAGAGACATTTGTGTTAATTGATACTCCCCAATGGTCCTGGATGTAATACACTCTACAATAAGAGACATTTGTGTTAATCGCATGGGCGGATCCAGGACATAGTTTTGGAGGGGGGGGGGGGGGGGGGCTACGAAAAAAAGGGCACATTGGGTCCTTAAAAGGGCATCTTAATAAAATGTATTTTTATATATATATATATACAATAGGACATTACTTGATGTCGTAAAATCTCGATGTCGATCAACCGTTTGCTCATGAATATTCAGTAGACGCACAGTAGTTGACGACTCTCAGTGGCTACGGTCTAGGCTCTCCCGATGTGTAGGGGTGGGGGTGGGGGGGGGGGGGGGGGGGGTGTCCAGGGGTATGCTTCCCGGGAAATATTTTAAAACTGGATGGCTTTATAACCCAAACATTATTATTTAGAAGAGTTCAAACCCGTTATTCTTAGATCTCAATAACTAAATCGTGAATGTTAGCGTTGACCGGGGGCAGAGAACGCGAAGGGGGACCCAGGAAAAAGCCATAGAATCAACTTTAAGTATATATATATATATGAACTATCATAATATTTCTTTGTGCTTTGCCTTTGATAACTTGTTTTAAAGGGCACTATTCTAGGGACGGATCTGTCTAGGTAGGGCAGATATAGCTGAGCCTACAAAAACAACAAAAAACAACAAAAAACAACAACAACAAAAAACCCGATACAAATGGGCACTTGTAAGCACTTGAATATTAACTTTAAAGGGCACTATTCTAGGTAGGGCTCTCTCTAGGTAGAGCAGTTATACATAAAAAAAAAATGATACAAAGGGTCATTTGTAAATTATAGCTGTAAAGGGCACTATTTTAGAGACAGCTGTTTAGGTAGGTCAGATATACATAGGAATGACAGAGCCTAATAATAGTTTTGTGATAAACAGGTTTAAAAAATATAAAAAATATATATATTATTATTAAAACAAAGAAAAACTATGTTCATTTGTTTCGTAAATGGTAGGCATCGACCATTGCAGGCCTATAAAATCGGGGGGTGGGGGTGGGGGTGGATGCTGTGCACCCCAACTCGATAATAGTAACGTCCGTTTTTGTTCGTTATAAAGATAACATATGGCTCCCACCCAACCACCCTCCCACCATAGGCTGTTACCCTCATTAGAGGTTGCGCCTCCTTTAGATATCGTTCCCACGGGTCTACATTGAGCCTGTAGATCCAGTAAAAGATATGCTATTTCCTAATTGTGCACAAGCCATTACTGAATGCCACAGTCTGGCCTCAGATTACAGTTATCTTCCCATTTGGTTGCCCAAAATCCGGAAGTTTCACCGCGCAAGTAGTCTGCTGTTTGACTGTGATTATTTCATGGCAGACAGCTATGAAGTGGCAACTGTTTGACTGAAGTGACAGGGGATAGCATGTAGTTTGTAAACATGTGTAACTTGTTGACATTGAAGACTTGTTTGTGGTAATTCCGGCCCATGCAAAAGTAGTGCTTTTTGTGTAAAATGGGTGTACTCCGGCCTGGTTTAGAGGGTGTGTCTGTTTAAACCAATATGCTGGGAGAAAGAGCTGGACAACAGGGGTTGTCCTTTTCAGGGTATGTGTCCCCCATGCAGGCAAAGGTACATTCACGGGCCTGCTGATATTAATAAAAATGTTATAGCCACTAAGGCTATATAGAAACATATAGCGAAATTAATTGTGGTCTGAGGCCGTCTCATCAATGGATCGCAAGACTCCCAGGACGATTATTTCAATGGGAAAATATTCCATGTTCTCCAAGAGTCCGATGTTACACAGTGTGTGTGGGTGGGTGGCCGTACTGCATACAAGTTCAAAGACATCTACAATGGCCGGTCTGTGTGTAATGCCAAACCTTTGAGAATGGCGCCCTCTTGGCTGAAGAAAAATATTTCTTTCAGAATAATAATTATGTTAATCCACCATTGAATGTTACTGATAACTCATCCTACCATCCGAGGCATTCTGAACGACTAGCTCCTGGAGTCCCACTATAACCTCCGATGTATTCCCTTAATTACAGGTCAATGCAAAACACGTTTTATTAAACTCAGCAGACACTCATGACCAGGGAAATAAAAATCATATGTTTTGTCTACAACATATCCACACAAACACACACACAGACACACACACAGACACACACACACACACACACACACACACACACACACATACACAGACACAGACAGACACACACACACACAGAGACACACACATAGACACACACACACACACATACACCAACACACAGAGAGACACACACAGACACACACAGACACATACACAGACACACACATACACACACAGACACACACATACACACACACACACACATACACACACACGCACACAGACACACACACACAGACCCACACACAGATACACACACACACACATACATACACACACACAGACACACACACACAGACACACACACATAGACACATACACACACACATACACACACACACACAGACACACCCAGACACAGACACACACAGACACACACACACACACACACACCAACACACACATAGACACACACACACACACACACACACCAACACACACATAGACACACACACACACACACATACACCAACACACAGAGAGACACACACAGACACACACAGACATATACACAGACACACACATACACACACAGACACACACACATACACACACACACAGACACACATACACATACACACACACAGACACACACACACACAAACACACACACACACACATACACACATACACACACAGATACACACACATACACACACATATACACACATATACACACACAGATACACACACACACACATAGATACACACACACACAGATATACACACACACACACAGATACACACACACAGATACACACACACACAGATACATACACACACACACACACACACATACACACACACACAGATACACACACACACACACACACACACACACACACACAACGTTTCTGTTTCTGTTATGACTGACATTTGAAATTGCTCTCTGGCTATAGCATACAAAGATGATTTCATTATTCCCTCCCTCCTATGTCGTTCTTTTGTTTTTATCTTGCACTGGCGTAGGAAGCGGAGGTGTGTGTGTGTGCGGGGGGGGGGGGGGGGGGGGGGGGGGGGGGGGCGAGGGGCGCAAGGAGGGCACTTTTCTTGATCCAGTAGCAGTAGCGATGGTTTATATATATTTATGATATACATAGCAATGAAATATATATATATCTACAAAAAAACATAAAACTGATATCCGGTGAAAAGTCATATTTTCACTGTATATTAGTTACAGTGAAAATATAAAAATCGTCATGATTAAATTATCTCCCTTTGTCTCGTTTCTTCATATTTAAGTTTGATGATTACCAATTTATCTGATCGTATTTGAAAAAAAAAGGAAGTAATTTAAACATCTGTAACTATATTAGAAAAGGGATATGAAGTGCAATTACGATAAAAATATCAAAAACGAATTGAATACGAAGGTAAATAATGATGACACAATGTCCTGTCATCGAGTGTAAGTTAAAATTTAACGGCATTCGATTCGTTTTGTTTTGTGGGGGTTTTTAAGGATCGCTTTGTCAGGTATGTTTGCACAGCGGTATTATTAAATAAATGTTAATTTAGTAATTAAATAAAGGTAATTTTTATTCAAATTTATTTTTAAAAGTCTATGATCAAGTAAATTTTCTGGAAAAGTTCCATCGGTAGAAATATATCATGGCATTACGTGTTTTCGATAGGATAAGCGAAATATATTAATGAGGAAAGATGTATATAATAAATAGACAATTTCAAGGTGTTTTTTCGAATACGATTTTTATGTCAGCGAGTGATGTGTGAAAACCATATTGAAATAAACTCGTGCAATAAATAGGAAGCGAAAACAACGTATGTGAAGTTCTGTAATATTTATTTCACTGTTATTCCAAGTTCTCCAGAACCCGCCTTTGGCGACCTCTGTTTAGGCTCCCCCTCCTCTGTGTCAGAACAAAACAAAACTTTATTTCTTTCTGATCACCAAATGGTGATACATTGAGGTGATACATTGTGGTGGCTTACAGACATTATTATATATTGACAGCTGCACAGGCGTTGGAAGCGGGGGGGGGGGGGGGGGGGGGGGGGGTAGGGAAGGGGGCATGTGCCCCCACGTTTCATGCGCGGTCGGTTTGGGATCGATCCCCGTCAGTGAGCCCATTGAGCTATTTCTCCCTCCAGCCAGTGCACCGCGACTGGTACACCAAAGGCCGTGGTATGTGCTATCCTGTCTATGGGATGGTGCATAGAAAAGATCCCATGCTGCTAATCGAAAAGAGTAGCCCATGAAGTGGCGACAGCGGGTTTCCTCCCTCAATATCTGTGCGACGCCATATAACCGTAAATAAAATGTGTTGAGTGCGTCGTTAAATACACCATTTCCTTCTTTCTTCCCACGTTTCAGATATTTTGCTTTATAATTGCTTTATAATAGTGTAAATATAAAAGTGTTCCCCCCCCCCCCCCCCCCCCCCCCCCCCCACACACACACTTTTTGGCACCTTCCTACGCCACTACAAATAATGGTATTATTTAAGGATTGTCTGTTATTTCTTTTATGTTCATCGGGATATGATTCAACCGAAGAAAAAAAAGCGTCCGCAAACTGTGTGAATCGGCGGGGCCGTTCTCACATACGTTTGCGGATAATTTGTTTTGTTCATACCCAGATGAACGTAAAAGAAATAACAGACAATACTTATAATTAAATTTGAAACATACTTACTAATAATAACATTAAAAGTTCATATGTTATTTAGAATTTTTGTTTTGTTTTGTTTTTGTTTTTTTGTTGTTGTTTTTTGTTTGTTTGTTAAAACAATAATGCCCAGTAAGAAAAATTACCAATATAAAATGACGTTATCATGTATGACGTTCCCTGATGACGTAATGTTTACATTTATCGGGAAATAAACAAACTCCCGTTGTTACGGCTGGACCAATGGGATGACGTTATATTGTAATGGATGTAACGGAAATGTAATTATATGATAATTGACGATGGTATATACTAATAGTAATAATCCATAAGGTGTATAATTATTATATAAGAAATACTTACCCTAGACGTGATTCATATAATATAATAATACACTGGATATAATCATAACATATACATGTTGTTTTAAAACGGTGTTAATCACATCGAGAAACCTACATATTTTCTTTGCAGTTGATAACTTTGTATTAAATAGCTGATGTAATTTTAAGGTGTTAGGTCTGCTCTAGTAGTATCTGTTTAGATACGTTGATCTTTCATTTGTAAAATAAGGACACTGAAATAAATAAATAAATATATTCGTCACCTAAAGCAGTGTTACAAAGGTTGTCTTTCAATAGTTTGCCATCGGCCAGTTTCAAGTGGTCAGTCATTATTACTAGTCCGGAATCCAATGTAGACTGTTCTTAGTGTCTCTGGTAAATGAAAAAGATAATTATTTGAATATGTTGATTTAAATAATACATTTTAGATAGATATTTAAATTGTCAGGTTTTTTTTTTTACCTATAACGACATGTTTGAATTGGACCATGACCACCTACCTACCTACTTACCTACCTACCCACCCACCCACCGACCTACCTACCTACCTACCTACCTACCTACCTACCTACCTACCTACCTACCTACCACCAACCCACCTACCTACACACCCACCCACCCACCCACCTACCTACCCACCCACCCACCTACCTACCTACCCACCCACCTACCTACCTACCCACCCACCAACCCACCTACCTTCCTACCTACCTACCTACCAAAACACCCACCCACCCACCCACCCACATTCCTATCCTACCTACCTACCTACACACCCACCCACCCACCTACCTACCCACCCACCCACCGACCTACCTACCTACCTACCTACCTACCCACCCACCCACCCACCCACCTACCTACCTACCCACCCACCCACCTACCTACCTACCCACCCACCAACCCACCTACCTACCTTCCTACCTACCTACCTACTAAAACACCCACCCACCCACCCACCAACCCACATTCCTATCCTACCTACCTACCTACCCACCCACCCACCCACCTACCTACCTACCTACCCACCCACCCACCTATCTACCTACCTACCCGCCTACCCACCTATCTACCTACCTACCCACCCACCCACCCACCGACCTAAAACCTACCTACCTACCTAAATCCACCCACCTACCCACCCACCCACCTACCTACCTACCTACCTACCTACCTACCTACCCACCCACCCACCTACCTACCTACCTACCTACCTATCCACCCACCTACCTACCTACCTACCTACCTACCCTGCCCACCCACCCACCTACCTACCTACCGACCTACCCACCCACCTACCTACCTACCTACCTACCTACCTACCTACCTACCTACCCACCCACCCACCCACCCACCCACCTACCTACTACCCACCTACCTACCTACCCACCTACCTACCTACCTACCTACCTACCCACCTACCTACTTACCTACGTTTGGCCCTGATAGTGGGTCCGGTAAATGAGAAATGAAACCGCTACTCTCCCCTCATTGTGCAATTCTCACTACATAGGCGGGTCAGAAATCTTTCTCCTGTTGTTTTTTTGAAAATATTACTATTATTATTATTATTATTATTATTATTATTATTATTATTATTATATTATTATCTATTAAGATTAATTATTTTAGTTTATTTTAAACAGTTATTACACGGCCATTTCAAAACAATGGTCTTGTATTTGACCAATGTTCAGACGTTCCCAGCGTCGGAATACCAACTGCCACGACAAAGTTGGCCAACTTTTGCTCTCACGACTTCTATGTCTGTCCGGTTATTTTTCGTTCCAGCCAGTGCTCCACAACTGGTGTAACAAAGACCGTGGTATGTACTACCCTGTCTGTGGGATAGTGCATATAAAAGATCCCTTGCTGCTATTCGGAAAGAGTAGCCCATGAAGTGGCGAAAGCGGGTTTCCTCTCTCAGTATCTGTGTGGTCCATAACCATATGTGTGACCCATATAACCGTAAATAAAATGTGTTGAGTGCGTCATTTTATAAAACATTTCCTTCCTTCTACGACTGTCCAATTACTAGTCTGAGTGCTCTTACAGCTCGATTCTCGTCGTATATAATTACATGTTAATCAGAGCGCACCCGTCAGCCGGGTGTTGGAGAAATTACAACGCAACTGTCGAGTTGGCCAACTTACTCGTGGCACTTTTTACAATCTGATCCTAGCATTAGGCAATAAACAACCGAACGAGACTTACCCTCTGGTAAATATTTATACAACGGATCGCGTTAATATATGCAGTGTATCGTTTGTGAAGCGAATTACGTTACACGGTGTAGGTCTATCTACTGATACACTAAGGGAATACACATCACAATACCAAGTTTAGTTGACTACTAGTTTAGTTAAAGGCACAGACCCTAGTTTCAACTCGTAAAAATGGACACTAAGCTTAGTTAATCTACAAACCTGTAAGACATTTGGATACAGTTAAAATAGAGTGAAACAAGAGTGTGACGTTAAAACCGATTAACCGGCCTCGGTGGCGTCGTGGCAGGCCATCGGTCTACAGGCTGGTAGGTACTGGGTTCGGATCCCAGTCGAGGCATGGGATTTTTAATCCAGATACCAACTCCAAACCCTGAGTGAGTGCTCCGCAAGGCTCAGTGGGTAGGTGTAAACCACTTGCACCGACCAGTGATCCATAACTGGTTCAACAAAGGCCATGGTTTGTGCTATCCTGCCTGTGGGAAGCGCAAATAAAAGATCCCTTGCTGCCTGTCGTAAAAAGAGTAGCCTATGTGGCGACAGCGGGTTTCCTCTAAAAACAGTGTCAGAATGACCATATGTTTGACGTCCAATAGCCGATGATAAGATAAAAAATCAATGTGCTCTAGCGGCGTCGTTAAATAAAACAAACTTTACTTTTTTTTAAACCGATTAATATCCTTAAAAATAGACTAGGATGTCAGTACTGTGTGACTGGCTGTCAGTACTGTGTGACTGGCTGTCAGTACTGTTTGACTGGCTCTCAGTACTGTGTGACAGGATGTCAGTACTGTGTGACTGGCTCTCAGTACTGTGTGACTGGATGTCAGTACTGTGTGACAGGATGTCAGTACTGTGTGACTGGCTGTCAGTACTGTGTGACTGGCTCTCAGTACTGTTTGACTGGCTGTCAGTACTGTGTGACAGGATGTCAGTACTGTGTGACTGGCTGTCAGTACTGTGTGACTGGATGTCAGTACTGTGTGACAGGATGTCAGTACTGTGTGACTGGCTGTCAGTACTGTGTGACTGGCTCTCAGTACTGTTTGACTGGCTCTCAGTACTGTGTGACAGGATGTCAGTACTGTGAGACTGGCTGTCAGTACTGTGTGACAGGATGTCAATACAGTGTGCCTGGCTGTCAGTACTGTGTGACAGGATATCAGTACTGTGTGACTGGCTCTCAGTACTGTGTGACAGGATGTCAGTACTGTGTGACAGGATGTCAGTACTGCGTGACAGGATGTCAGTACTGTGTGCCTGGCTGTCAGTACTGTGTGACAGACTGTCAGTACTGTGTGACAGGATGTCAGTACTGTGTGCCTGGGTTTCAGTACTGTATGACTGGCTGTCAGTACTGTGTGCCTGGGTGTCAGTACTGTGTGCCTGGCTGTCAGTACTGTGTGACAGGATGTCAGTACTGTGGGACTAGGTGTCAGTACTGTGAGACTGGCTGTCAGTACTGTGTGACTGGCTGTCAGTACTGTGTGCCTGGGTGTCAGTACTATGTGCCTGGGTGTCAGTACTGTGTGACTGGCTGTCAGTACTGTGAGACTGGCTGTCAGTACTGTGAGACTGGCTGTCAGTACTGTGTGCCTGGGTGTCAGTACTGTGTGCCTGGGTGTCAGTACTGTGAGACTGGCTGTCAGTACTGTGTGACTGGGTGTCAGTACTGTGTGACTGCCTGTCAGTACTGTGTGCCTGGGTGTCAGTACTGTGTGCCTGGCTGTCAGTACTGTGTGACAGGATGTGAGTACTGTGGGACTAGGTGTCAGTACTGTGAGACTGGCTGTCAGTACTGTGTGACTGGCTGTCAGTACTGTGTGACTGGCTGTCAGTACTGTGTGCCTGGGTGTCAGTACTATGTGCCTGCGTGTCAGTACTGTGTGACTGGCTGTCAGTACTGTGAGACTGGCTGTCAGTACTGTGAGACTGGCTGTCAGTACTGTGAGACTGGCTGTCAGTACTGTGAGACTGGCTGTCAGTACTGTGTGCCTGGGTGTCAGTACTGTGTGCCTGGGTGTCAGTACTGTGAGACTGGCTGTCAATACTGTGTGACTGGGTGTCAGTACTGTGTGACTGGGTGTCAGTACTGTGTTATGTGACTATCAGTACTGTGATGTGAGGCTGGTAGGTACTGGGTTCGGATCCCAGTCGAGACATGGGATTTTTAATCCAGATATCGACTCCAAACCCTGAGTGAATTCTCCGCAAGGCTCAATGGGTAGGTGTAAACCACTTGCACCGACCAGTGATCCATAACTGGTTCAACAAAGGCCATGGTTTGTGCTATTGTGCCTGTGGGAAGCGCCCATAAAAGATCCCTTGCTGCTAATCGGAAAGAGTGGCCCATGTAGTGGCGACAGCGGGTTTCCTCTCAAACTCTGTGTAGTCCTTAACCATATGTCTGACGCCATATAACCGTAAATAAAATATGTTGAGTGCGTCGTTAAATAACACACACACACACACACACACACACACACACACACACACGGTTTCTTGCTATCACTATATTTTTATGAGTAGCATTAATATAATTTAGGAGAAAAAACCCAGGTAATTTAAAAACAGGAATGTCACGTGGGTGCAGAATCCTCGTCCATGGTTGAATACTGAAATGAGGACATTTTGAGATATTTTATTGCAGTTAAGCTGGTCACTGTTAAAGCAGCTCTCTTTATGTATTGTATATGTTCCAGATATTTTACAAAGCGTCCTCTCTCAATCAGCCAATGGTATTGATGTTCGTTCTGTCTTGTGTTCCCCGGTAGCCTACCATTTTAACACACGTCAAGTCGGTCATTATCACCATTGTTAAAAAGTATAGACACAAAAGCAACATAAAGTGGGTGGGGATTAATGGCCTTTAGCGACGTGTATCGGGGAGATTTTTTATCAGTCGGTTGGATTATAAGAAAACTGTGTTTAGCTGTAGTTTATGCTTCACATAATATGTATGGAAAATGGAAAATGTACACGTCCGTGTGCTCTTAGATATTACAAGATGATAGCCACAAACTACTAATGGCATGTACCCGTGTACATATGCATATGGATGTATACGTTTTATTCATTTATCTACCCATTCATTCAAGAGATCAGACATAAAAAAAAAAAAAGATGAGGAAAGAAAGAATGGGCGTTGTGTTTTTGTTATTTTATTATTTTATTTTATTTTATCTATTTGTTTTCTTTATTTGTTGTTAAATTAGTGTCAAAGCACGCTGTGCTAGACACACCTAGCTCGGCTGTTTGAGTTGTCTGTCATTGAGGCTCATGGTCACGCTCGGATGTAGTTTAGTGGTGGGAAAGTTTGGTTACCGACACCACTAGAGCACATTGATTAATTTATCATCGGTTGATGGGTGTCAAATGTTTTATAATTCTGATATATTCAGTTAGATGAATCCCGGTACATGTTTTTTAATTAGCAACAACTCGAGTGCTTTATCGACTGAGACAGAACACACCTCCTTTGTGATGGGGCGTTTCCCTGAGCGACCCTAAAAGGTTTTCAACAACAGATTTAACGTCATCGTCAGACGTTAACTAATGTTTCCTCTCCGTAACTCGGCATTTGGTTTGAGTTTCGTTTGGAGAGAAATGTTTAGAATGTTCAGTACGAAACCACAGCTACACTTACAACCAATGTCCGGGTGAATGTTGATCAGCGTGGAATCCTCGTCAGCTTGTAGAGTGTTCTGTGGTCGTTGTGGTAACTCTGGTGATAGACGTCGTCTCTGTGGTATTGGTGTGAGGTACCAGTGTTCTGTGGTCGTTGTGGTAACTCTAGTGATAGACGTCGGCTGTTTGTGGTATTGGTGTGAGGTACCAGTGTTCTGTGGTCGTTGTGGTAACTCTAGTGATAGACGTCGGCTATTTGGGGTCTTGGTGTGAGGTACCAGTGTTCTGTGGTCGTTGTGGTAACTCTAGTGATAGACGTCGGCTGTTTGTGGTATTGGTGTGAGGTACCAGTGTTCTGTGGTCGTTGTGGTAACTCTAGTGATAGACGTCGGCTGTTTGGGGTCTTGGTGTGAGGTACCAGTGTTCTGTGGTCGTTGTGGTAACTCTAGTGATAGACGTCGGCTGTTTGGGGTCTTGGTGTGAGGTACCAGTGTTCTGTGGTCGTTGTGGTAACTCTGGTGATAGATGTCGTATCTGTGGACTTGGCGTGAGGTACCAGTGTTCTGTGGTCGTTGTGGTAACTTTAGTGATAGACGTCGGATATTTGGGGTCTTGGTGTGAGGTACCAGTGGTCTGTGGTCGTTGTGGTAACTCTAGTGATAGACGTCGGCTGTTTGGGGTCTCGGTGTGAGGTACCAGTGTTCTGTGGTCGTTATGGTAACTCTAGTGATAGACGTCGGCTGTTTAGGGTCTTGGTGTGAGGTACCAGTGTTCTGTGGTCGTTGTGGTAACTCTGGTGATAGACGTCGTCTCTGTGGTCTTGGTGTCAGGTACCAGTGTTCTGTGGTCGTTGTGGTAACTCTAGTGATAGACGTCGGCTGTTGGGGTCCTGGTCTGAGATACCAGTGTTCTGTGGTCGTTGTGGCAACTCTAGTGATAGACGTCGGCTGTTTAGGGTCTTGATGTGAGGTATCAGTGCTCTGTGGTCGTTGTGGTAACTCTAGTGATAGACGTCGGCTGTTTGGGGTCTCGGTCTGAGGTACCAGTGTTCTGTAGTCGTTGTGGCAACTCTAGTGATAGACGTCGGCTGTTTAGGGTCTTGGTGTGAGGTACCAGTGTTCTGTGGTCGTTGTGGTAACTCTAGTGATAGACGTCGGGTGTTTGGGGTCTAGGTGTGAGGTACCAGTGTTCTGTGGTCGTTGTGGTAACTCTGGTGATAGACGTCGTCTCTGTGATCTTGGTGTGAGGTACCAGTGTTCTGTGGTCGTTGTGGTAACTCTAGTGATAGACGTCGGCTGTTGGGGTCCTGGTCTGAGGTACCAGTGTTCTGTAGTCGTTGTGGCAACTCTAGTGATAGACGTCGGCTGTTTAGGGTCTTGGTGTGAGGTACCAGTGTTCTGTGGTCGTTGTGGTAACTCTAGTGATAGACGTCGGCTGTTTGGGGTCTTGGTGTGAGGTACCAGTGTTCTGTGGTCGTTGTGGCAACTCTAGTGATAGACGTCGGCTGTTTAGGGTCTTGGTGTGAGGTACCAGTGTTCTGTGGTCGTTGTGGTAACTCTAGTGATAGACGTCGGCTGTTTGGGGTCTTGGTGTAGGGTACCAGTGTTCTGTGGTCGTAGTGGTAACTCTAGTGATAGACGTCGGCTATTTGGGGTCTTGGTGTGAGGTACCAGTGTTCTGTGGTCGTTGTGGTAACTCTAGTGATAGACGTCGGCTATTTGGGGTCTTGGTGTGAGGTACCAGTGTTCTGTGGTCGTTGTGGTAACTCTAATGATAGACGTCGGCTGTTTGAGGTCTCGGTCTGAGGTACCAGTGTTCTGTAATCGTTGTGGCAACTCTAGTGATAGACGTCGGCTGTTTAGGGTCTTGGTGTGAGGCACCAGTGTTCTGTGGTAACTCTAGTGATAGACGTCGGCTGTTTGGGGTCTTGGTGTGAGGTACCAGTGTTCTGTGGTCGTTGTGGTAACTCTAGTGATAGACGTCGGCTGTTTGGGGTCTGGGTGTGAGGTACCAGTGTTCTGTGGTCGTTGTGGTAACTCTAGTGATAGACGTCGGCTGTTTGTGGTATTGGTGTGACGTACCAGTGTTCTGTGGTCGTTGTGGTAACTCTAGTGATAGACGTCGGCTGTTTGGCGTCTTGGTGTGAGGTACCAGTGTTCTGTGGTCGTTGTGGTAACTCTAGTGATAGACGTCGGCTGTTTGGGGTCTTGGTGTGAGGTACCAGTGTTCTGTGGTCGTTGTGGTAACTCTAGTGA